>NW_017307530.1:170534-176271 GCF_000935625.1 Nanorana parkeri | reverse complement strand
TGCAGACTTTTTACATGCGATCTCTGCGACATCGCTGCGATCACATGTAAACGAACAATTGACTTCCCTCACTATACATTCAGTCCTGCTTGTGCAAAGCAGGACTAAATGTAGAGAGGGCAACTTACCGCCCGGCGCCCGGAACTTTCCCACAAGGACACCGCTGCCGCCCCCTCTGCACCCTGCCGCCCAGAGGCCGGGCCTCGGTGGCCTTGTGGGGATTCCGGGCCTGGTTGACATACTTCCATAACAAGAAGAAAAATATTAGAACTAGCAATGTTTTGTGTGCCTCAATACTCTAAAGGGGCTTTTAACTAAGGATGGTCAGGAAGATTCAGATTTTACATCCCATCAAATACAACATCAGTTCTGGGTAAGAAAACATGTTTTATTTTTTTGGTCAGAGCTTTTGCAAAATAGATCATTTTCAAATCAACCATTGCAGCTTCGAATATTACATTTGTCTTTAAAGCAGACCTTTACACTCAGAAATCAAATTATACCAATGCATCCCTCTATGTATGATTATTAATAATAACATAGACATGTCAGGTGTAAAATGCTGTGATTTTGAAATACTTACACTTCTGAGCATTCACTTCCTCCTTTGAATAGGCAAAATTACTTTGCAATATTACACTGTACTGGTGCACAAGTTAACAAATCAAGTTTAAGGCATCCCCCCAAGCATGTTATTTAAAGGATTTGTGTACTTTTAATGTTTTCCCTTAAGCTGCATAAAAATACTTTCACCTATATGTTTCCTTTTATTTTTCCTACATCCCCTATGGCAGTGCATAGCTACACATGCCCTTTTTACCATGCCCTAGTTATGGCAAATGAGTGGCAAAAGTCCAGGAGACCAGAACCTCCTTCCAGTGGATCTCACTGCAGCTGCCAAGAAGTAAGTAAAAGATTCCCCTACAATCATAAATAAAAAACATCACTGCATTCATCATGGATTTTTCAACATTCACTGTGTTGCTAACTCCCCTTCAATAAACTGAATAAAGCATAGACATAGTAGGTAGTAGGGCTAATCAGAACACTGATTACATTCTATCCAAATTGTATTTGTTAGATAATATTGACTGAAATCAGCATTGTACTGTATTTCTAAAAATAACATTAGTTTTCTAAAATATTTTATTGTGAAGCAGGCCAACGGTATGTCAAATATAACAGTTAAGCTGTATGATTTGGGCAGTGTTCACACCCTCTGTATATGATCTATGTGCTTCTTCAGAGATAAGGATGAGGAAAATGTTAGTTTTGTAGGCATGGAGATTCACTGAACCGATATTAGACATATTCTACCTTGTCTTCAACTTCAGCTCCCTTCCTTCAACTGCCTACTCCAGGAATTATATTTTTTTTTATAAATCCACACTTACCTTCACTGTGGTGCTTTTATGCAGCTATTGGCAAAGTGACTTATTTTTTGGATTAAAAAAACAAAGATATAACAATCCAAATTGTTGTCCATGTACTGTGGTTAAAAGTAGGGATGCACCGATACCGATACTAGTAGTCGTACTCGCCCAAATGCTCCGATGCCTAGCCCGATACTTCCTGTACCAGGAAGCTGAGCAGCGCAACAGCTTCCTGATTGACCGGGAAGCTTGGCTTCATGCTCCCTCTTCACTTGTGACGAGAGAGCATGGAGCTGACTTCCCGGCCAATCAGGAAGCCGGGCAGCATGTAATGACACGCTGCCTGGTTTCCTGATTGGTCGGGAAGCTGGCCGATCAGGAAGCCGTGCGCCGTGTAATGACTCACCGTCCGGCTTACTGATTGGCCGGGAAGCCGGCTTCCTGGCCAATCAGGAAGCGGGGTGCCGCGTCATTACAAGGCGCCCCGGCTTCCATGATTGGCCAGCAAGCCGGCTCCATGCTTTCTCGTCACAGTGACAAGAAGCATGGGGCGGCTTTCTTGTTAATCGGGAAGCCAGGTGGCGAGTCTTTACACGCTGCCCGGCTTCCCAGCTAATCAGGAAGCCATGTGGCGAAAACATCGGTACTAGTACTTGGTACCAAAATACCAGTATCGGTGCATCCCTAGTTAAAAGGTTATAATTTTTCTCAGCAGTGGCAACCTTTTCCATATTCATTGAAGCAACTGCCAATACAGTCTCAAATGAGGAAAATGACACCTGAAATTTCAATTTAATCATTAATAACGCAATATTTCTCTAACAAGGAAACCTTTTATCGGTAAAGTATGTTCACTGTCACTGTCTGTCTTTAAAGATAGCTATCTAAATGTTAGATGACACGCTAATTTTATGGAGAAGGGTTTGCAATAAAACTAATTAAGAGTGAATTTCCGCTAAATGATTTAATGTAACTTGCCTGCTTTCTTCTCCTTCTAGCAGTTTCCCGAAGGTGGCAAACTCAACATTCAAGGCCAGCTTCACATTCATCAGTTCCTGATATTCTCTCTTGTTTCAGCCCCTGCAGAGTAGACTTTGGTTCTGCCAATTCACCACTAGCTTCTTTTAGAGCATTTAGCATTCTTTGCTTAATTTCAGCAAAAGATAATTCAAGAGCCGCAATCTACAAAAATGCAACAGGCAGAGCAGATGACTTACCCAGATATTAATAAATACATAACAATTGCAAGTAAATTCTAATTCTTATGGAATTTTACCTTCCTGACAGATTTGCTTCCTAAAAAACAAGCAAATTATAATTCCTTTTAAGCTAAGACCACTAAAAATTAACTATTTTATCTAGGAAAATCTCTAAAGATAATGGGGTTTTTTTTTGGGTCAACTTTTAGCTTTTAGAATTCAACGTTTGAAATACCTTTGTAATATCAGTGATAAAGTATTAAAATACTCCTCTGATTAATCAATTTGTGAAAAAGTAATACTCATTTAATAATATACGTGTATTAAATCTCTTACAATTACCAAAATATTTACATGTTTAACCTATTGTCTCACATCAATCCCAGTGTCAAACAAGTGGTGGAGTTAGATAAGAAAATCAAAACACAATCAATTATTTAACAAAAAAGATATATAGTAATTTGCATTTTTGACTCATAACAGTCTCAGATGCCCAGTTAAAGTAGAACTCAGACAATTCTCTACCGCACATTCCCAAGAAGCAACTAAAATCTGCTCATGGTTTGCCAAAGTTTCACCATACCAGAATCAGGAATGTCCTGGGAATTATGGCCTGTACAGAATATTTATTTAACATGCAGCACATACTCATAACAGAAATACTCATCTGATTTAGGCCCCCACACAGCTGCCCATAGACTTGCATTGGGCATCCGATCGGGTCCGCCTGAAAAACTGACAGGCGGACCCAATTGGACAGCCCGTGTGAAAGGGGTCTTAGGAGAAGTTTGGGGACCAGCAAATTTATTTCTTTTTTTCTGAAGGTATTTCTGAATATTTTTACCTGTTCCTTTACATTTTCAATTACTGCTTTAAATCTCTCGATAGCTTTTTTCCTTTCATAAAATTTGCTTGCGGAAATCCAATTCTTCTGGTTTTTTAGCTCATCTCCTTGTTGCCCTGCAACATTCTGTGGCTGCTGGAACTGCTGATAGAATAACAAATAACCAGACAGTATATGTCATATAAATATAGTAATAAAAGTGTTGGATCTGACAGTTTGAGGTTTTAGTGTGTAGCACTTTTGCCTTGCAGTTCTGGAGCCCAGCAGTGAGTTCATAGCCCACAAGGAATCTCCATAGAGTCTACAAGTGTTATTTACAATTATTAAATAATATTTTAAAAGTTCTTTTCAACAATGTAATCTGTTTTTGAAGCTGCTGTAGCAAATTACCCCTTTATTTTCACCATATTTATCAAGTATATTGAAACAAAGAACAATTATTCCATAGATCTTGATACAGAAAACCAGTATATGTTTTCATGGATTTTCTAAAGGTTTACTCTTGCTATTTTACACACCAAAACATACTTTTAGGTTGCATGGCTTCTGAGCTAACATGCCCTGGTGTTGGTATAAGTGTCCTTATATGACTGTGGTAAGGAAAATATGGTATCAATGGATCTGTGTCCTAGGTAAAGCTTTGCTTAATATGCTGAAGCAATAGAAATATGCAATAGAAATAAGAAACTATAATAAAACAGTTTGTTAATGGAATCATTCTGGAATCGCGCTTGCGGGTCTGTTAATGCATTGTAACTTCAGTTGTGGGAATTAGCTCAAATTAAGTGTTTTAGGGATGCAGTCTACTAGCTTAAATCTTTTTTTAGGGCTTTTTTGCGTAGCTTTTAATAAGCTAAGCATTCAAAAACACAAAAGGTTACACATGCAGGGGTTATTCAACATCTCTCTGCCAAAAACCATCCTTCCTACAGCCTCCTGGCTTTCTCTTGTAGCCCGGCTGCTCAGGCCCTCAGGCTTAGGCCTTCGCAGGTAGAGCCCTGACCTACAGTCATCTCCCATAACAAAACCCTTGTGCATACCTGTACACTTAGTTGGTGCTGGTTACCACCAAAACGTGGACTTATGGTGGTAGGATTCATCCTGCCCAAAACTCTACAAAGCTGCTGAGTTCCAGGACCCAGACTAGCAGACCAGGACTTGCCAAGCACTGAGAAAACTGCCAATTTAATTATCTCCCTACCAAACATACATACCGGAGCCCCTCACCCTGTAAGTGTAAGAATCCCAAGAGATACCCATACCTTCCTTTTATCACCTGCAAATTGCACTCTATATGTCTTTTCACACAGGGACATGGTGCTGGCTTGTAACATATACACACACCCCTCCACCCCCATTTTAGCCCTATGTATTCCTAATCAAACAGTATGCCTAAAAATATTTTTCTGAAATATCTTTTACCATCTAATCCAGGGGTCTCAAAGTACCGGCCCATGAGCCAGTACTATGTGGCCCGCAGCCAGGTGATAAGTCAGGTACGCAGTCATGGACAGCGTACCTGACTTGTGAGAGCAGCTGCAGGGTCAGATGCAGACTGCATAGCTGATTCTCTATGCCAACACTCGCATCCTTTTAACCAGTGCTCTGAAATCGTTCAGTGAACTCTGGCTGAAAGGATGAATTAGTAAGGTCTGCAGCCAGTGGCGGAGCTAAGGAACAAAGGGTCCTGGTGCAAGATTTTTTTGGGCCCCCCCAAAAAACCCCACAAACACAACACTCTCCTCCCACAGCGCTCGGCTGGCTACCACAGTTTCTCTCCTCCCCGCTGGGACACAGAGCAGCGCCCAGCGGGGAGGAAAGAAAGCACGGATGCGCTGATGTATCAGCATAAAAATTGCACTTTTGGCATTTAGCCAAAAGTGCCATTTCCGGCTGATATCTTTTGGCGGCTGATATATCGGTGCAGCCCTAATATTTACAGCAATGCAGAATGGTAAAGGCTATAGAGGACTTTACATCCCAGCAATACTTTATATAACAATAAAATTTCTGTATAAAGTACTGCTGAGATTTGTAGTCCTCTATAGAGGGTGCCATTCTGCAACAGTACTTTATACAACATTAGGCTACAAATAATTATTATTTAAATGAATTATTTACCCCCCCCCTTACCTCTTCTGGCCGGTCTTCTGTCTTCATCTGTTTCCTGTGTGTTTTCTGTTTGCGGGTCCTCACTGCCGTCCGAGGCCCCATGATGTGCCTGCAGGGCTGTCTTCAGTGCCTCCTTGTTCTGCGGCTCCCTCCTCACAGCGGCCGGCGGGCCCCATACTATCTCAGCCGGCGGACAGGCCCCCCCATTT
>NW_017307530.1:159672-169021 GCF_000935625.1 Nanorana parkeri | reverse complement strand
CGGGAGTGTCGGATGAACGGATGATCTGACACTCTCGGCGCAGAGATGGGGGGCCCGCTGGCCGCTGGGTACCGATCCGGCGCTGGGACTGTGCTGGGCCCCCTAGAGGCCGGAGGCCCTGGTGCGTCCGCACCGCCTGCACTGGCGGTAGTTCCGCCACTGTCTGCAGCAGACCCTATTAATCAACCACTGGATCACCAGGGATCGTGCCTCCTCACCACCTCTCTGCAAAAATGTATGCATTAAAAATCGTATTAATTTATATGTGGGGGGGTGTATTTTTTTTATGCGTATGGGGAGGGAAGTGTATTATTTTATATGTGCAGGGGTAGTATTTTTTTTCTATGTGTATGGGGGGGAAGTGTATTATTTCATATGTGCAGGTGTAGTATTTATTTTATGTGTATGGGGGTGTATTATTTTATATGTCCAGGGGTAGCATTTTTGTTTGTGTTTGTGTGTGTGTGTGTGAGAGTGTATTATTTTATATGTGCAGGGGTATTATTTAAATATGTGTATGGGGGGGGGAGTGTATTATTGTATATGTGCAGGGGTAGTATTTGTTTTATGTGCATGGGGAGGGGGGTTGTATGTGCAGGGGTAGTATTTTTTATTTTTTCTATGTGTATGGGGGAAGTGTATTATTTCATATGTGCAGGGGTAGCATTTATTTTATGTGTATGGGGGTGTTGGTTTTTTTGTGTGTGTTGGGGTAGCATTTAGTTATGTGTATGGGGGGGGTGTATTATTTTATATGTGCAGGGGTAGTATTTGTTTTATGTGCATGGGGAGGGGGGGTGTATTATTTTATATGTGCAGGGGTAGTATTTTCTTGTTATGAGTATGGGGGAGGGGGGAAGTGTATTATTTTAAATGTGCAGGGGTAGTATTTTTTTATGTGTATGGGGGGGTGTATTATTTTAGATGTGCAGGGGTAGTATTGTTTTTTTTATGTGCATGGGGCAGGGTGGGGTTGTATTAGGCTCCATTTGTATCTGTAAGTTTAGGTGCGATTAGGGATTCCTGTGTCAGGACTCAGGAGCTTGCGTTTTCCTGCAGCAGAAATGCCTAATCTGGTGTTTATGAGTGGCAGCTGTCACCCAAGTGACAAGTTAATGACCAGGTGACAGCCTCTGCATGTAAACGCCTGCACCGCATGCAATGGCATGTGATATTACATTTGGTTAGCAATCATCGATTGTGCATCCAATTTTATGCTGTGTGCAGGCATTTACATGCAGCTGCTGTCTCCTGATTAACTTGAATGGGGGACAGCTGCCTCTTGTAAATGCCAGATTAGAGATTCCTGCTGCAGGAAAACACAAGTTTCTGACGCAGGAATCCCTAATAGCACCTAAACGTACAGATATGAATGGGGCCATGTTGTGTGTATATTGGCGTTTGTAGTACCATACCAGATATAGTTCAATTTTATTTTGAAGTATGACATTTGGCAAGTGATCCCCATAGGAGAAAATTATTTGTTGAGTGGCCCCTGAGTGAATTGAGACCTCTGTTTTAGAGGTTTCTTAGGTGAAGGCCTTTGTGCACACTGCTGGCTACTATGAGCAGTTTGGAAGTGAAAGTAAAGGGACAGACTGTGCTTACTCTCATTAACTTTCAGTTCTTCTAGTTTTTTAATCCTTTAAGACATAGGGTCCAACTGCTTCACCATTGCAACAATAGAGTTGACAGCAAAAATTGTTTCTAGCAGTTCCTCACTCTGAAAGATTATACTGTCAATTAGTTGAGTTCTTCATTGCTGTATTCTATTGTTAATATTCCTTTAGTGAAGTTGTTCTTTATAAAATCCCCCCACCTTCCTCCCCTGAGTGCCACTCACCTGGGATAAAACTTACCTTCCTCCTCAATCCAACAATCTTTCCTCTGACAAGGTTCAAGCTGCCTCCTCTTCATAATGGGCATGTGTGCTGCAGCCTCATTCATATTGGTAAGCCATACTCATGGTGGTCTCCTGTGGTCCGTCGTGGTTTGGCTTACCCAGAAGACTAAATAGGGCAGCGGTGCACAATATGAATAGGAGCGAGCTGGGGCCTTGATGGAAGAAAGATTGCTTAATTGGGGGTGATGGTAAGTATTTAGGGGTGTAGGGGGATTTATTAAAGGACAACTTCAGTAATTTTAAAGTTGTCTTTAAAACCTCTTTTAGCTTCACAATTGTGCAACTGTACAAGTGGTCATTTTTTAAAAATTCTTTTGTGGGGACAACCAACAGAATAACTTAATTTAAATGAGGACTGCAGATTTTTCTAAATGAGAATTACATTTTTAGTTTAAATCTGTAGTATTCATTCAGAATCCGAGTTTGTTTCCTATCATCTGTCTTATGCACCCCCTTTTGACCCAGCTCAACTGACTATCCCTAGCATCATTCCAACAAAGCCCGACATCATAGCCACACAAGGCACCCCAAAGTATGAGACACAGTCTGAAATAGACTGTTTTTCCACTCTAAGGTGTAAGTACACCTAGAATTAACAAAGTCAAAATGTTGGAAGACTGGGAAAAAGTTTAATTCTTGTTGTATGGAGCCAGAGTTGGTGAACTGCTGGTGCACACTAATTCACCTAAAAACGAAAATGTACAAACTGTGCAGGGACAGGAGCAATGGAAAAACAGCCAGATTTTAGTGGCTGGTAGGATGGCAGTCTGAATTGATGTACTATATACAGGAATATGTACTGACTGTCAGCAACAGGATGTGTGACAGTACAGTATATCACACCCATGGCAGCCCTACTAAACTAGGCCACAGCCTATGTAGAAGTCCAACCCTGGATTGATTGCAAGAGGGTTTGATCCAGTTAATTAAGCTGGCAGCTATTGATGGGCATCAGAAGTTATTGTCTATGTTCTAAAGACCACTTGGCAGTTTCCTGTGCTTCTATGGAACTTTATTGTGCCTTCTTCTTAGTTAACAGGTCTTCTCAGTTTGATCTATTTTAGACATATTTGTTGTTCTGCTACACGATGAAAGCTACAACTTCACTTTTATTGCTTAACAAGCACCCCCTGTCCATAATTTCCAGGGCAACTATTGGGGAATTTACTTTGTAGAAGAAACATGACTACTTTGTTCCTACTAAAATTGTCACAAAGCTGAGATGTGGACCCTCCTCCTTTACGCGACTGTTTCTATGCAGGTGAAATCTACAAGATAAATGCTGTTCCACCAGCTAACCCCTCAAGGGAGTTTGGGCATGAGAGAAGCACGAGACACAGGACAGCCTGAGATAGGAGTGAGGCTGAAGGCTGTGAGGGCAGAGATGGCCCAGCAGATGCTCAAATTGTGAATGCAGCATGGATGCTGTGGACACTATGGTTGCTGCATAGATGAAACAGAGGATGCAAAGGCAGCTAAGGTGCAGCAGAATTGTTAATGCTATGCAGGTGCAGTGGAGAGGAAAGCAGTTTGTGGGTGTAGCTGAGGTGCAACAGAGGGTGTGAATGCTGATCAGGTACAGTGGAGATGCAAAAGATATATAGTAATTTGCATTTTTTACTCATAACAGTCAGATGCCTAATTAAAGTAGGCATGGGTGTAGCTGAGGTGTAGCAGAGACTGTGAATGCTGCTGGGGTGCAGTAGAGATTGCGGGTGGTAGAGTCTGTGGGTGTAACTGAAGTACAGCGGAGTCTGTGGATGCTGCTGGGGTACAGCAGTGTCTGTGGGAGTAGTAGAGGTGCAGCAGGGGGCTGTGAAGATACAGTGGTGTCTGTGGGTGTAGTTGAGGTACAGTGGAGATGCAGTAGAGACTTTTTTTTACAGTAAAAAGCACTCTTTAGGATAATTTTTGTAGACACATTGGTTAATAACGTATTTCATTACAGACACCTTTGTTAATGCTACACAATATAGCTTATGAATGTTATAAGCATTGGACCCTGTAACATAAAAACTGAATTTCTTTCTTAAAGTGTTATTAAACCTAAATAGAAAAGTAATATCACTTTTCGAAACTTACATGGAAGCTTGCTTGCTAATCCACATTGTCCACAGTGATTTTGGTTCAGCAAAGGATCCTTTTTTGGTTTTGAATAAACAAACTTTCATTTCTGTGGTGGCTCCTATCAGTAGTGCTGTCTCTATGGAACAACCACAATGTGCACGCTACCCACCCCCCATCCCCACCTCCCATCCACGGTTTACGGACACATTCTGCTCCTCTGTACACTAAAGTCACAGGTAGCAAAGAGGCTGCAGTAGAAGAAGTTTTTTTTATCCAACCACCTCCCCACCCCTTGACTTTTGATTGACAGCTCAGGACATGATTGAATGAAACAAGTAGAAACTCTGTGTAATATTGCATGCACATTTTCAAGGAAGACCGGAGGGGTCATGGGACATGTCGGGGGTCACAGAGGAGAGAGGGTGTTTGCTCTTCTACAAGTAAAAAATAGCTTGGCAATATACCGTATTGGCCGGCGTATAAGGAGACTGGGTGTATAAGACGACCCCCTAATTTTCCACTTAAAACATAGGTTTTGGGCTATACTCGTCATATAAGACTACCCCACTTCCGTGGCAACACCATTTAAAAACATCATGGATGGATGTGCATTAATACTGTCTGTACGGTAGCTTCAGCTACATACAATATACCGCGCTGAGCCAATCACGGCGAGCAATGTATTCTATTAATGAATACAAAGCTTGCTTGGATTGGCAGAGGTTGTGTACATCGCTCGCCACAATTGGCTCCGCGCGGTATACTGTATGTAGCCGAAGCTACCGTACATACAGTATTACAGCACATCCAGCGGGCTGACAGATTAGGGATGTTCGTTTTGGGCCAGCTTGGCCCAAACGAACTAAAGGTATACATTGTATACCCTGCGTATAAGACGACCCCCGATTTTCGGGGGATGTTTTTAAGTATAAACAGTAGTCTTTTACGCCAGCAAATACAGTAAGTGTTTTAAAGTTAAAGGAAAAGTAAAGCAAAGTCTTATTTTTTGGCTTTACTTTTATTTTGGGTCACACGAGTATATTTACTATTGTATTCCTGTGAGTGCTAATGCCCACTATCCTCCGACAATGTCAAAGCCGTGAAGGATCCCAACAATATTGTTGGAATCCACCCTGTCTCCCTAAGTAACAGCTGGCTCTGCCTCTCTGGAGCCCAAATATTTTAAAATTACTGCTTACATTTTTTGTAGATGCTCTTCTGCTTAAGACTCCGGGACAGAAAAATCCTGCTTAGTTCTCCCCATTTATAAGGGAGTTGGACAATTCTATTTGTGTTAATTTACCTCTTTCTGTACTGCGCTGGCAGATCTCTATTACAGTTGTAAACTAGATGTGCAGGACTGTGTGTCCTAACAAAGGGTTAAAGAACTTAA
Organism: Nanorana parkeri; assembly: GCF_000935625.1. Lineage (NCBI taxonomy): Eukaryota > Metazoa > Chordata > Amphibia > Anura > Dicroglossidae > Nanorana > Nanorana parkeri. The sequence continues at coordinate 163,658 of NW_017307530.1, read as the reverse complement.
GGCTTGGGTAGTACATTTTATGTTCATGCATCGTTAAAAAAAATTGTCCCTCAGTTTTAACTCCAAATTGCCAACTGTTCAAGGCCGTAGAAGTTGCCTATAGTGTCCTATGTATAAGCCTGCCCCAAAGAAACAGCTAAAAAGGTGTGATATATTTATTAATTTTTTAAATTATTTTTAGGTATGCTGTGTGAATGGGAACATACAGTATAATATACATACATATAGTTACATAGTTGGTAATGTTAAATAAAGTCACAGGCCCATTCAGTTCAACCTATGTGTGTGTTTGTGTATGAGTCACTAAGAATTGTCATACCCTTGTATATTGTGTTCCCTGAGGAAGACATCTAGTCGTTTTCTGAACATGTCTATACTCTCAGCTGATACCACTACCTGGGGAAGAGAGTTTTCCAATGTTACTTGGTTTGAACGGTGCTCGGGAGACAAATGCCGAACGGGCCGGTGTGCGCACGCGCACACTGCCCGTTCAGCATTGCGGTCATCGGAAGCCCGCCCCTCAGGGGGGCGGGCTTGCGATGATCGAGAGTACGATCTGCCTGTCCAAGATGGGCAGATCGTACGGTTTTTTAATCACTTTACAACAGGACCTTAGTCTTGCGATGGTTGTACAGTGTATGGCCACCTTAACAGTAAAAAAAATCCCCTATTTTGATTCTAAAACTAATTTCTTCCATTTTCAGACTGTGGCCTCTTGTCTTCTTAAGTGACCTTACAGAAAACTGCTTATTACTAATTCTACCATCACCACTAAAAAAGAACTTCAGGGAATTTAAAAGTTAACCCTTGCAGTGTGACTATTCCCGCACTGCCAGGGTTAACTAATCGTTTTGGTGTAGAGGCTAAAATAAAGCAAAAACACTCACCTGATCCTTGGTCCTGTTTGGCTGCTAGGACAGTCCCCACAGTCTCTTCTCCCCCGAACACCCACGTGTTCGGTTCCAATTCAAACTTTCGAACTTGGGAAAAGTTCGAACTCAAACTCAATGCAAGCCTATGGGGGCAGAACACTGAAAATCAAATGTCCCAATATTGAAGTCTTATATGCAATTTATTGGCCATAAAAAGTGTATGGGGATCTGAGTACTGCCCTGGGGGACAGGAATCAATGAAAAACCTGTTCCTGAAATCTTGGAACACTTCATCCATAAAAGGTTGGAAAACAGCGGGGGCATTGCAGAGTCCAATTGCATGACTTGACACTTATGGTGCCCATAATAAGTATTAAAAGCTGTCTTCCACTTATCTCCTTCTTTAATACGAATCAGGTTATATGCCCCTGTCAGTCCAGCTTTGTGAAAATAGTAGTTCCTTTCAGGACTTCAAACAACTCCAGGATGAGAAGCAATGGGTAAGAATATTTCACTGTTATCTGGTTTAGTCCCCGATATTCAATGCATGGTCTGAGACCTCCGTCTTTCTTTTCAACAAAGAAAAAACCTGCCCCTACTTTTGAGGAAGATGGGTGAATAAAACGTCTTTTTAGATGGTCCTGAATATATTCCTCCAAAGACTTCCGCTCTGGCTGTAACAGTGGATATGTTTTCCCTTTTGGAAGAGGTGCCCCAGGAACCAGATTGATTGCACAGTCAAAGGTGCAGTGTGGGGCAGAACTTCTGCTTTCTTTTTGCTAAACACATCAGCGAACTGAAGGTAATCATGTAGCAGAGTAGGTGGTATCCCCACAGAAGGAAAAAAGCCAGAGTGTAGTCTTTTGGGGTGAAGTATACAGTTCGACAGACAATGTGACCCCCAGGAAATTAATTATCCAGTGACCCAGTGAATAGAGGGGTCATGTTGTTGCAGCCAGGGGTATCCAAGTATAAGGCAGGCCCAAGGCCCAAGGCAGGGGCGTCCCGAGGCCAGGTGTCACCCGGCAGCAACGTCAACGCGCATGCGCGGTTATCTAATTTACACCTGCCAGCAGCCATCTTGATGATGGAGATTGGCAGAGAGAGGAGGGGACGTGCACCCGGCAGGATGAGGTATGCAACCTACCACCTGGCGCCCGGAACTGTATGAACAATCTAGGACAACATAGCTGAACTGGAAAGTGAGCTGAATTGGAGAATGTTTCCAAATCGACTATTTTGGCCCAGATTGTTCACTTCTCCTGCCTTCTCCAAACTCTTCACCCTTTTGTGAATAACCCTGTTTATTGCCCCCAAAGGGACCACACACCACATACATATGTATATATAGATATATATATATATTGCCTGCGTTCCGTTGCGGTCAGAAAAAATAGTGCATGCAAATGGAGTTCCATGACTGGCCACCCCACCACTACAGCGTCTTCCCCATCCCTCTGTCTGAACTGCGGTCAGCAAGTGTCAAAAACACTGCATGTGGCGGGCCCTTTTCTTTTCTGCCTGGGCTCCCCCCAACTGGCCGAACACCAGGGCCCAGTCGCAAATGCGACCGCTGTGACCCTGGTAATTTTGCTTGGGCTTAGTATGGGGCATTTTCACAAGTACGTGTGAACAAACCCAGTATTGGCACTGGTGCATCCCAATTTACTAATATAATGTATTGCTGGGACTTGTAGTCCTTTATTGCTGTATATTCTGTTTATTGCTGGTGGTATTCTGCATTGCTGTATAATCATTATACAGCAATGCAGAATAGCGCACCAACTATGCAGGACTGCAAGTCCCAGCAATGCATTATAATGTAAATAATAACAGCTTTTTAACCCTCACCCCCACAACCACACACACACACACACACACATTGGTGTAGTCCTGCATAGTTGGTGCTATTCTGCATTGCTGTATAATGATTATGCAGAATAGCTCCAACTATGCAGGACTACAAGTCCCAGCAATACATTATAATGTGAATAAATATAAAACCAGCAGCAGCTTCTTACTCTTTTCCCCCACACCGGACTTGCCTGACTCTCTCCCAGGGGGCGGGGCTGAGTGAAGATGGTCCATCCTCTCCCAGTCTCAGCTGAAGAATGTGCTGCCTGATGGTGCCTGTCGTGTCGGTAGCGGCCTCGCCAGGCAGACAAGTGACAGACAGAGGTGCCTCTCTATCCCCGCACAGCCGCTTGTACATGCAGAGCGGCGGGAGATGGAGCGGCGCTATCTGGAGGGGGGGACAGCATGAGGAAGCTTTCGGGCCCTCTGCTTCCTCTCTGGGCCCCCCCAACAGGCGGAACGCCAGGGCCCGGTCGCAATTGCAACCGCTGCGACCCTGGTAGTTCCGCCAGTGTTTAAGGCCATCTCCAGACTTCAGGCCAAAAGTTGCCTCTGCCTTCCATTCAGATTGGGAGATCATCTTACCCGGCTGTAGGAGTCTGCCACAGAGTACAGGTGTGGACCAATTGCTCGCTTTGGATTTGGTCAACTTGATGAAGGAGTATTTGCAAAGGACTAGTGACATCTGGAAGTCTGATAGATTGTTTATACTGCCTAGAGCAGGGGTGGCAAACACAAGGCCCGCGGGCCGAATCCGGCCCGCCAAACCTTGTAATGTGGCCCGCACAGCGGGGTGGGATTCGTATCGCCCGACGCCCGGGACATGTAGTTCCGGGCGCCGGGCAAGTGGTTTTTGCACTGTTTTAGCCCTGCTATGGACAAGTAGCAGGGCTGGCTTTCTTTGAGCGCCGAGAGCGGCGCTACGAGCGGGGGGCATGGAGTGCCGAGAGCGGGGACGGAGCGTTGAATGAGATGGGGACGGAGCAGAGGGCGTGACGGAGCGAGGGGCGTGGTGCCGTGACTGAGCAGGGACGAAGGGTTGAATGAGATGGGGATGGAGCAGAGGGCGTGATGGAGCGAGGGGCGTGGAGTCGTGATGGAGCAAGGGCCGTGGAGCTGTGACAGGCTCCGTCACCTCCCCCAGCCTCTGTCCCCGGCAGCCGCTGCTCGTTCCTGTCACAGGAGTTCTAGCAACAGTGCTGTGCTACAACTCCTGTGTTGGAGGTGACAGGGTCAATAAAGAGTACCTGTCACCTCCAA
>NW_017307530.1:158143-159412 GCF_000935625.1 Nanorana parkeri | reverse complement strand
AGTGTAAATGCTCTTAAGTTTTTACTGCTGTCCATATCCTCATTGAGGAAACGTCTCATTACTTCCGGTCCAGGTAATCACTATCACAGGGACACAGAGCGAGGAGAATGTCTCATACTGGTACTTTTTCAGAAAATTAAAACATTGCAGAAATGTGAATATTCTTTCCCCACTACTACTTGCTGCCAATGGGTATGGGAATCTCACTTCTATCAACACACAAAAATGAAAACGTAACACCTCTTCTTTTTGATTAATTAAAAAAAAAAGAAGTAAAATAGGTTAAAGCTGAAATTCCACTTCATTGGATCTATAATAAGGTTTTTAAAAACAGCTCTACAAGACAAAATATAAAATATTGTATATTACTGAATATCTATTACCTCTTCAAATTTATTTTGTAGGAAGTTAATTTCTTTTCTGACTACATTCATTTGGGCATCATGCTGAAAAGAGAAAAATTATTAAGTGAATCGATGTTAAAAAAATAACACAACAGGAATTTTTAGAACTAACAAAGCACAGGGTTAAAGAGAGACTAGATAGGGAAGGAGAGCACAGTAGTTTCATGTGGGGGCGCACTGTGTAACTATAACTAATTCACTGATTAGAAGCAGCTGTTTGGCCACCGTGGCGGGGAACAGCTGAAATGCCCTGCACACAGCTCCATCTGGCATCCTTACCTTGTTAGTGGTAGTGGTCCCCTAGTAGTGGCAGCCTTGGTGTGCTGCAGAACCTGGATGGTGAGGTAGAGCAGGTTGGACAGTGTTTAGAACAGCTGCTTGGATCTTTGTGTGCACCCGGTAGGTGTGCTGGTGGTGGAAGCAGAGCTGTGCATTGTGCTCTGATTATGGCTCAGTTTCATTGAATGACTTGAATGACTTCTCAGTAGATGAGCTGGGATGGTTTCTGTTAGCAGTGAGTGGATCCTAAGCAGCACTTCTAGAAGGGAGGATATTGGGCAGAGTGAATTGTTATTTTTCGATACTGAAACCTTTCATAGGGAAAAAATATCTACACCCCTCTACAGCGCTGCCGAGTACAATCCCCTAGTGAAGCAGCAACATAAGTAGCAGGAGACTGGGGATGGGAAGGTTCATCTGATCTGGAGGTGTCAGCTGTAAACTGGACGGTATCAGCAGATTAGGAGGAGGTATCAGCAGAAGACTCGGGATAGGACGGTATCTGCAGGAGACTGGGGGGTTATAAGAAAGGGTGGGGGTGTCATCTGGAGACTGGGGGGTAAAAGCAGGAGACGTAGGAGAAGGG
>NW_017307530.1:154086-157840 GCF_000935625.1 Nanorana parkeri | reverse complement strand
TATCAACAGGAGCCTAAGTAGAGGGGGAGTTCTCCCCATTTATGAGAGGGTTGGGCAATTGTATTTGTCTTAATTTACCCCTTTCTGTACTGTACTGGCAGATCTCCATTATCAGTTGTAAACTAGATATGCAGGACTGTGTGTCCTAACAAATGGTTAAAGAGCTTAATGCCTGGTTGGTACATTGTATGGTAATGCACTGTTAAAAGAATTGTCCTTCAGTTTTATCTCCACATTGCCAACTTTTCAAGGCAGTAGATGTTTCCTATAGTGTCCTATGTATAATCCTGCTCCAAAGAAACAGCTGAAAAGGTAAGACATATATATGTTTTGTAATGTTTAGGTACGCTGTGTGAATGGTAACACTAAGTTACTAAGGATTCTCATACCCTTGTATACTGGGGTCCTGAGAAGACATCAAGACAAGTTTTCCTACCTAAGGAAGGGAGTTTCACAATTGTATTGCTCTAACAGTAAAGAACCCCCTATGCTGTTTGAGATTAAACTTAATTTCTTCCAACTTCAGGTGGTGGCCTCTTGTCTCCTTAAAGGAGAACTATGAGATGAGTGATTTCCAATGAGACTGTCACAGGTCGGCTCAGTAGATCGGGAGGTGAGGGAACACATACCGGGTTCCCTCACCTCTCGATCCTGTCACGGCTCTCTGCCGTGACAAGGGGAGGGCTGGATTCCCCTCTCCCCGCTCCGATCTGCCAGCGCTGACTGGCGGAACGGACGGGGAGGGGGCAGGTACAGCTGGCTCTGCCTCTAGATAGGCAGAGCCAGCTGTCACTCACGCAGCTGGGCGGATTCCGTCATCGACGTCGGGATCCGCTCCAGGTGCGGCGTCTCAGTATACCGCAAGCTGTAGCTCGCAGTATACTGAGCTTAGGGTAACGGGAGGACGCTAGTTTGTGTCCTCCCATTACCCTAAGGAGAACTATGGGGAAAAACACTGATCCCATAGTTCTCGTTTAAGTGACCTTGCAGAAAACAGTTGTTTACGAATTCTACCATCTCCAGTAATGAAGAACTCCATGAAATCTAAATATTAACCCTTGCAATGGGCAACACCTACACCGCCAGGGTTACCTACTCGTTCTGGCCTAGGGGCCAAAATACAGAAGATATACTCACCTGATCCTCAGTCCTGTGGCAATCAGCACTTACCTCTCTATTCTGCTCCGGCTGTGGCATGTCCCTCGGTGTCCTCATGTCTAATGCAGGTGAAGGGACTGTATTACATATTACAACGTCAGCGGGGCTTAGACCACTGGAGCACAGGGGAGAAGAGGCTGTGCGTACTCCTCTACCAGTCAAGTGCTTCCTATAGTGAGGGGTTTCTAAAATTTGAGTGAAAAAGTGGAAATATACTTTGGTGTGTGTGTGTGTGTTTTATTTATCAGAGAGAACTGCTCTTAAGTTTTTTCTGCTATCCATATCCTCATTGAGGAAACTTCTCATTACTTCCTGTCCATGTAATCACTGGGACACAGAGCGAGGAGAATGTCTCATACTGGGACCTTTTCAGAAAATCAAAACATTGCAGAAATTTTAGTATTCTTTCCACACTACTAGAAGAAAACAGTTTTCATTGCTGGCAATAGGTATGGGAATCTTCCTACTATCAACACACACAAATGAAAACATAATACCTATTCTTTCTGTTTAAATAAATAAAAATAAAAAGCTGAAATTCCACTTCATTGGATCTATAAGGTTTTTAAAAACAGCTCTACAAGACAAAATATTAAATATTGTACATTACTGAATATCTATTACCTCTTCGAATACCTCGTCGAATACATTTTGTTGGCCGTTAATTTTATTTCTGAGTACATTCATTAGGGCATCATGCTGAAAAGAGAAAAAAAGTGAATCAATGTTAAAAAAATAACACAACAGGACCTTTTTAGAACTAAAGGTCCCCACACACCTTACGATAATCGTACGATAATCGCGGGAAATCCCGCGATCGTACGATTATCGTAAGGTGTGTGGAAGCCGTGCGACCTCTACTACTGTAAGGTCGCACGACTTTAACCTTACGTACACAAATGAAAACATAATACCTATTCTTTCTGTTTAAATAAATAAAAATAAAAAGCTGAAATTCCACTTCATTGGATCTATAAGGTTTTTAAAAACAGCTCTACAAGACAAAATATTAAATATTGTACATTACTGAATATCTATTACCTCTTCGAATACCTCGTCGAATACATTTTGTTGGCCGTTAATTTTATTTCTGAGTACATTCATTAGGGCATCATGCTGAAAAGAGAAAAAAAGTGAATCAATGTTAAAAAAATAACACAACAGGACCTTTTTAGAACTAAAGGTCCCCACACACCTTACGATAATCGTACGATAATCGCGGGAAATCCCGCGATCGTACGATTATCGTAAGGTGTGTGGAAGCCGTGCGACCTCTACTACTGTAAGGTCGCACGACTTTAACCTTACGAACATGTTTCAAAACCCGCCGAGCATTGTACGATGTTCGGCAGGTCTGTAGCATGTTCGTAAGATAAAAGCCGGATGGGCCGGTGTGCGCAATGCCCGTTCAGCATTGCGGTCATCGGAAGCCCGCCCCTCAGGGGGCGTGGCTTGCTATTATCGCAAGTACGATGTGCCTATGCAAGATAGGCATATCGTACGTTTTTTTAAGTACCTTACAACCATCGCAAGGCAAAAGTCTTGAGATGGTTGTAAGATGTGTGCCCAGCCTTACAAAGCACAGGATTAAGGAGAGACTAGGTAGGGAAGGGGAGTCAGGTGTGCACAGTAGTTTCATGTGGGGGCGCACTGTGTAACTATAACTCATTCACTGATTAGCAGCAGCTGTTTGACAACCCTGGTGGGGAACAGCTGAAATGCCCCCCCCCCCCCGCACACAGCTCCATCCATCATCCTTACCTTGTTAGTGGTCCCCTAGTAGTGGCAGCCTTGGTGGGCTGCAGAACTTGGATGGTAAGGTAGAGCAGGTTGGACAACATTTAGAATAGCTGCTTGGATCTTTGTGTGCAGTATTATAACAGGATAAAGTGGGAGGCGAGAGTCCAGCCAGAGTCAGGGACATGAGCACAGCCCAGTAGGTGTGCTAGTGATGGGAAGCATAGCTGTGCATTGTGCTCTAATTATGGCTCAGTCTCATTGAATGACTTCTCAGTAGATGAGCTGGGATGGTTTCTGTCAGCAGTGAGGGGATCCTAAGCATCGTTTTTAGAAGGGAGGATATTGTGCAGAGTGAATTGTTATTTTTTGATACTGAAACCTTTCATAGGGAAGAAAAAAAATCTAAAACCCTCTACACCCCTGTCGAGTACAATCCCCCAAGTGAAGCAGCAACATAAGCAGTAAAAGACTGGGGAGGGGAAGGGTCATCTGACTTGGAGGTGTCAGCTGTAGACTGGGGGGTATCAGCAGATTAGGAGGAGGTATCAGCAGAAGACGGGATAGGAGGTTATTTGCAGGAAGGAGGGCGTATCAGCAGAAGACTAGGGGGGTTATAAGAAGGGGCAGCAGTGTCATCTGGGGGGAGAAGATATTGCAGGAGACAGGTGGGATGGGTTATTGGTAGGAGACTGGAGGGTGGGCTTCAACAAAAACTTGGAGGGTATCTGCAGGAGACTGGGGGTAATCAGCTGGAGACTGGTGTGGAGGTTATCAGCAGGGAAGTGAGCGTGTCAGCTGGAAAATAGGGGTTTCAGCAGGAGAGGAAGGGGGGTAATGGCAGGTGGCTGGGGAGAGG
>NW_017307530.1:117822-153868 GCF_000935625.1 Nanorana parkeri | reverse complement strand
GGTATCAGCAGGAGGGGGGAAGTATAAGCAAGAGATTAGGGGGAGGGGTTATCAGCAGGGGGCTGGGGAATATTAGCAGGAGGGGATATCAGAAAAGGAAGCAGAGGGTATCAGGAGGGAATGAAGTATCAGCAGGTGAAGGGGGTATAAGCAAGAGACTCGACAGAGAAGGTATCAGTAGTTCTGGGCGGAGAGGAAGTATCAGCTGGAGACTGGGGGCAGAGTGTACCAGCAGGAGGGTGGGGTGTATTAGCAGGAGACTGGTGTGAGTTATCTGCAGGAAGCTGGGGGGTGTCAGTTGGAGACTAGAAGGGTATCTTCTGGGGAGGAGGGGGGTATCAGCGAGCGACTATGTAGCAGGGGGTATCAACAGAAGACTGTGGGGATGGGGTATCAGTAGGAGACTGGGGGGAATCAGCAGGAGACAAGGGGTTTATATGTATTGTATGGTAATGCACTGTTAAAAGAATTGTCCTTCAGTTTTATCTCCACATTGACAATGTTTCAAGGCAGTAGACGTTTCCAATAGTGTCTGATAGGGATGCACCGATACAGTTTTTTCGGTATCGACTACCGATACTTTTTTTCGGTACTAGCCTTTTGCCCCAATTATCAGGAAGTCAGGTGGCGCATCATGACCCGTCACCCGGCTTCCTGATTGCCTGGAAAGCCGGTGTTCTAGCGAAAGAACACTGGCTTCAGAGGCTGCCTGGCTTCCCAACCTATCAGGAAGCTGGGGAGGCAAATCATGAGATGCTGTCCGGCTTCCTGATTGGTTAGGAAGCCAGGCTGCCTACCAACAAGTGAAGCTGGCCAGGCAGTTTGAGATTAAACTTAATTTTTTCCAATTTCAGTTGATTACTAATTCTACCATCTCCATTAATGAAGAACTCTATGAAATCTAAAAAGTAACCTTTGCAGTGGACTACACCCACAACCCACAAGGGTTAACTGCTCATTTTGGTCTAGGGTCTAGAATACAGAAGATACACTAACCTGATCCTCGGCCCTGCAGCAATCAGCACTTACCTCTCTACCCCTCTGCTCTGGCTGTGGTCTGTCCCTCAGTGTTCTCATGTCTAATGCAAATTAATGGACTGTATTAGATATGATGTCAGCAGGGCTTAGACCACCAGAACCCAGGGGAGAAGAGGCTGTGGGGACTGGTCTAGCAGCCAAGAGGATCGAGGATCAGGTGAGTATACCTTCTTTAAATCAGCTCCTAGATCAAAATGAGTATTTAACCCTTGCAGTGCCGTGGAAGTCCCACTGCAAGGGTTAATTTTGTTAACTCCTACAGTTCTGTTTAAGCGTTTATGGGTTACTATATTGAAAACTTTAGCAAAATCCAAATAGACTACCTCCATCTAAATTGCTACTCGCTTCCATAATGAAGATTTCACAAATTTGAGTGCAAAAGTGGAAATGCATTCTATCACTACTATTGGAAGACAATGTTTTTCATTGCTGACAATAACTAAAATCAATTAAAAAGAAAAGGGTTTATGCTGAAATTTTACCTTATTGGATCTATAAAAAGGTTTTTAAAAACAGCTCTGCAATACAAAATAAAAAAAATAGATTACAGAAAATATTGTACATTACAGAATATCTATTACCTCTTCGAATAGACTTTGTAAGCCGTTAATTTCATTTTTGAGTTCATTCAGTTGGCCATCAAGCTGAAAAGAGGAAAATCGTTTAGTAAGTAAATGTTGTTAAGATCTCACTGATTAGCAGCAGCTGTTTGACCACCCTTTTGGGAAGCAGCTTAAATGCCCTGCGTCTTTACCTTGTTAGTGGTACCGGGTCCTCTAGTAGTGTCAGCCTCAGTGGGCTGCAGCACTTGGATGGCAAGGTAGATCAGGAACACAGCCCAGCACATCTTGGGTACAGATGACATTTAGAACAGCTGCTTGGATCTTTGTGTGCTCTTGTGCTGTGCCTGTTATTATAACAGGATAAAGTAGGAGGGGTGAGTCTGGGCAGAGTCAGGGACATGAGCACAGCCCGGTAGGTGTGCTGGTGGTCGGAGAGCAGAGCTGTGCATTGGACTCTTATTATGGCTCAGTCTTATTGAATGACTTATCAGTAGATGAGCTGGGATGGTTTCTGTCAGCAGTGAGGGAATCCTGTGCGGTGCTTCCAGGAAGGAGGCAGGATATTGGGCAGAGAAAATTGTTACTTTATGATACTGAAACCTTCCATAGATATCATTAAAAATCTAGGCACCTGCCAAGCACGATTTGCCAAGTCAGGCAGCAATATCAGCATCAGGGAACTGGGTAGGTGTCAGCTGTAGACTGGGGGGTATCAGCAGAGGAGAAAGGGGTATCAGCAGGAGACTTGGGTGCGGGGGTATCTGCAGGAGAGGGGGGTATTAGCAACAGGCTTAGGGGATTATGAGCATGGGTGGGGCGTGTCAGCAGGAGACTGGTGGGGGAGGTATCAGCAGGACACTTAGGGTATCAGTTGGAGTCGAAGGGGGTGTATAAGCAGGAGACTGGGGGAGGGTGTATTAGTAAGAAACTAGGGGGGAGATCAGTTGGATACTGGGGTTAGGGTGTGCCAGTATGATATTGGGGGAATCAGCAGAAGACAGGGGTTATCTGCAGGAAACTTTGGGGGTGTCACCTGCACATTGGGAGGTATCAGCATGGGAAGGGAGGGGTATCAGCAGGAATGTTAAGCCTGATAAAGGGGACCCTGTGTGGCCCCGAAAAGTTGCATTTGGAGATGTGATATTATGCGTGATTAAAGAAGAAGAAAGAGTGTTCACAAACCTTGTTTTTTGGCATTACTTCTATTTTGGGTCACAGGAGTACATTTACTATTGTATACTGTGAACCAAACTCAGCAGAAGGTGGGCTAATGCCCACTATCCGCTGACAATGCAAAGATGCGTCAAAGCTTCGAAGGATCCCAACAATATTGTCAGGATCCACCCTGTCTCTCTAAGTAACAGCTGCCTAGTCTGCCTCTCTAGAGCCCAAACTATTTAGAAAATGCAGCTTTTTTTTAAATGCTCGTTTGCTAAGAATTCCAGGACAGAGGAATCCTGCTTAGTTCTCCCCATTTATGAGGGGGTTGGGCAATTGTGTTTGTCTTAATTTACCCCTTTCTGTACTGTGCTGGCACATCTCTATTATCAGGTGTAAACTAGATGTGCAGGACTGTGTGTCCTAACAAAGGGTTAAAGATCTTAATGCCTGGGTGGTATGTTGTATGCACTGTTAAAAGAATTTTCCCTCAGTTTTATCTCCGCATTGACATCTTTTCAATCCCTCCAGCCAATCTACTCCTACGCTACAGCGATGGTATGTCGTATACACAGAGGGTTATTCACAAAGGAGCCAAAAAAATTAACCGAAGCATTGACTAATCCTTTGGCTGCCAGAGCCCTTCGGTTCAGCCAAACCGAAGGGCTGCTGTACAAGCTATTCACAGTAGACCATACAGCAGCTGAAGAACGGCTTAGCCAAGCCGAACGCATATGCTTCGACTCTTTTGAGCTGAAGTCACAGCTGAAGCGGGGAGAACGGTCTGTCGAAGCAGACCGGTCTGCCTGCAGAAGTAAACAACTGAGCAGAACCAGCCGTGATGTCACGGCTGACTCTGCCCAGTTGTTGTCATTCAATGACAGCCCAGTGTCCTCAGGTTATTTGAGGACACTGGGCAGTTACTGAATGACAACAACTGGGCGAAGCCAGACGTGACATCATGGCTGGCTCCGCCTAGTTGTTTTGATTTGACTGACCCATATGACAGGTGCAGGCCAAATCAAAACAAACAGGCAGAGCTGGCGGTGATGTCACCGCTAACTCCGCCCATTTGTTTACTTTTTGCCGAAACCTGTCATACAGGTAATTTCGCAACGTCTGTTAGGTGGGTGCGGATAGGTCGGCGGGTGTCGGTCTTTTTTTAAATTTCTGCAAGTCGGCGTTGGTGTTGACAACACTGGATGCCGTGATTGACACGGATTATTTTTTTTTCTATTATAGGAATGGTCAAAAACCTTAGTTTTGTTTTGTCTTTTCAATTAAAGGACTTTTTCAAAAGTGTCGATTTTATTTTACATTTTTTATACAACCCGTTAGTGAAAGAGTAGGGGTGCAAGTACCCCTTACTCATTCACAAGGGGAGGCAGCATCTGGGTGTCCCCTTTATGGAAGGGGTACCCCGATGGAAATAAATCCCCCTGTTCGCAGACCACCACAACCATTGTTTAAACAGCCCCGATGCTGGCGACGTACACTGTACGTTGTCAGTCACGAAGGGGTTAAAGAGTTTATAGTCTTTAACCCAAGAAATCACCTCAAGTATGGAATTCTTTGTTAGGAACACTAGTTCGCACTTGTCTAGGTTCATTTTTAACCCTGAAAATGTGCCAACAAGCTAATATGTTGGAGTATCTGATTTTTTAGAACCAAAGAGAAGTAAGTAAATGTTGTTCGGAAAACATAGCAGATTTGATGCCGAGGCATCCCGCCTAAAAACCAGTCAATAGGTCAGGGGAAAAAAAGAAGCGAGAAAGAGCTTCAACAGCTAGATTAAATAATAGAGGGGATAAAGGGCAGCCTTGTCGAGTGTCTTTTTACAAAAAAGGTGAGGAGACATATGTGGAAGTGTATATTTGGGCTCTTGGGGAAGAATAAAGGGTGGAGATAAAACTCAAGAAGGTACCTGTAACCCCCATATGTAGTAGAACGTTTGTGTGCCGATCTCAGTTGACGTTGTTGAAAGCCTTATTTGCATGCAAGGCTAACAAGGCCTGAGAAGGATCAGATAGACAAAACCTTTCCAGGGCAGCCAGAATCTTATGTACATTCATGACAGCAGAGTGTCCAGAGACAAAGCCAGATGAAGTATGTTTCGGCAAAAGAGTTGCGGTTGATTCACAAACAGTAACTGTAGGAGTGTTAAAATCAGCCAGTGAGCACCGCAGATATATAAAAAATATATCTGCGATGGTGGCTGATTTTAACACTCCTGAAGTTACTGTTTGTGAATCACCCCCCTGAGTGGCACTCACAAAGTCTGATTGAAGTGACATCTGAGACCGATCAGCTGTTCCAGGCAGATGATCGGTTCTCCTACACATGTGCAGTGAGCCGATCTGCCCTGGAACGGCCAACAGTGTTGGAATGCTTGACCTAATGGGCGGTCACACATTCCACCGCTGAAAAACTGGGCGGGATTACGTTGGAATGTGTGACCGCGTCACCGGTCACACATTGCAACGTAGTAACAAACTTTGATAGAACACCGGTCACCAAGCTACCTGTGGAGGAGGGAGGCAGAAGGGAGGGAGGAGACAGGGAGGAGCCTTCCTGTCCCTCACTTGCTCGTCACTGGTGAGGAATCAAGATCGATGTCCCCAAAGTTTTGTTTTTTTCTTTTTTTTGATTGGACCAATGGCACTTTGCCATTGGTCCAAGCCATCCACAGAGCTCAAGCCTCTAACATAGAGTAGAGGCTGTAGCAGCTCTTGCCTCACTAGTTAGGTTACACAAGCAGTAGGGAAGCCCGCTGCAGTGTAACCTAACTTAGCTGTCAAAAGGCAAATGCAGACAGCGCTGCCTGTAATTAATAGACTTGTGCGCCGTCAAAAAATGTGTTCCGTTTAGTTTCGTTCCGTTTCGGAATATCCGTTATTTTGTATTTTGTAATTCGTGTCCGAAACTCAATTCGGATTCTTACGAAATACGAATTTCCGTTAGTTTTGGCATATTTTCGTAATTGTACGAACATTCGTTATGATGAAGTTAAAAAGCAGAAATACCTTTGTTAATATTGGAGTCGATGTGGTAGTTGTTTTTTTATCCGAAATACGAATTCCGTTAACGGATTCCGGATCTGAATTTCGTATTTCGGATTTTAAAAAAAGCTACCATCAACTCCAGTATATTAACAAATGGACTTTGCTTTTTAACTTCAATATACCGAATGTTCGTAACGGAACGAAATTCCATCAACGGAATTTCGTATTTCCTGCCTGTATTGTAATGCAACTGTCAGCAGCAGAAGAGAAAACCTCTGATTGGTCAACCAACCGAAATACGAATTCCGTTAACGGATTCCGGATCTGAATTTCGTATTTCGGATTTTAAAAAAAGCTACCATCAACTCCAGTATATTAACAAATGTACTTTGCTTTTTAACTTCAATATAACGAATGTTCGTAACGGAACGAAATTCCATCAACGGAATTTCGTATTTCCTGCCTGTGTATTGTAATGCAACCCTCAGCAGCAGCGGATCCGTATTTCGGATTAAAAAAAAATCTTGTCATGTTGTTCAACCTCATTTACAGGGGTAATATTAGTTCCTGTTTCAAAGAAATTCGGATCCGAAATTCGTTAACGGAATTTCGTATTTCGGATATAATTCGGAAACTGCAATTCGGATTTTGGATGCTTCCGAATTTACGGATTTCAGAAAAATTTGTACGAATTTAGATTCGTAACGAAACGAATCGCACATGTCTAGTAATTAACAGGCAGCACTCTGTCCACGACAGGTTACACAGCGGGGGAGGCTTTCCCTGTTGTGTAACCTGTTACAAGCTGCTCTGAAAGGATAAAAAGATGACCGCTTCAGAAGAAGGGGAAGGAACTGTGAGGATTGGTTGTTGTTTTTAACAGTGTGAGTGTTTTTTGGGGGGAGTTTTGTCTCTATTGTACTTTGTTACGACCTATAAAGGAGCAGAGATCTTAACTGCCAGGGAGAGGAGGAGCAGTGACTGCAGGAGCTGGCTGCCAGGTTTAAATAAATAAAAAAATGTTCTATGACTGCTTGAGAATGGTGGTCAGAGAAATCGAGTCCGTTAAATCTGGGTTCTCTTTCACAGGGAAAAGGGATTGTCATGATTTAAGAGCACAATTAATTTTGTAAAGGCACTTTCTTTGCACATTTAATATTTGGATTGATAGCTACATAGTTACATAGTTACATAGTTACATAGTTAGTCAGGTTGAAAAAAAAGTCCATCGAGTTCAACCTATAAAGATACGGAGAGAAAAAATAAAAGAGTAGAAAAGCCTAAACAGAACGTTATGCCCACAATTACCCCCTGTTGATCCAGAGGAAGGCAAAAAAAACCTATAAAACATGGTTCAATTTGCTCCAACAGGGGGAAAAAATCCCTTCGTGATCCCATGAGGCAATCAGATATTCCCTGGATCAACAATGTCTGATGCCTAATATACCTATAATAACTCAATATCCAGTAAAATTCTGTGCATTTAAGAATACACTGAGTGGCCAGATTATTATGACCACCCCATCAGTACTTCGTTAGGCCACAAGATGACTCCACGAGATGACTTAGTTGGGCCGTCTCGTGACTCCACCAGATGTTGAAAGGTGATGCGAGGAATGTGACACGGCACTGTTGCCCTTCTGTTGTCTTGTACCAGTCTTGCCACTCTCCGTTCTGCCCTAACATTGACTAGTCGCTGACGGCCACAATTGCACGTTCAGACCCAGATTTTCATCTGACAGTCCAGTCTTTAAACACTTTAACAACAGCTGCTCTTGAACATTTAACGAATTCTGCTGTTTTGCTGATACTCGCTCCATGGCTCAGAGCGCCAACAATCATCCCACGTTCAAAGGCTGTTAAATCGCGCTGTTTACCCATATCTTCAGAAAAAAATCACTTCTACTGTCGTGGTAAACAACCGGCTTCCCTATTTATAATGGTCTGGCCCTCTAGCAACTTCAGCGCGAAATTATAGCTAATTATAGCTAATTTGCCTACAAATGTCAGGTGGTCAATAATCTGGCCACTCAGTGTATATCCAGATGTTTTTTAAAACAATTACCTGAGCTAGCTAGAACTAGCTCCTGGGGGAGTCTGTTCCACATTTTCACAGCTCTAACTGTGAAGAATCCTTTCCATATGCAAAGGTTAAACCTCTTTTCCTCCAAACGCAGAGAGTGCCTCCCTTGTCCTTTGCAGTGACTTTAACGTGAATAATTTGGCACCAAGCTCTTTATATGGACCATTTATGTATTTATACATTGTGATCATGTCCCCCCTTAATCACCTCTTCTCCAGAAAGAACAATTTCAGGTCAGCTAATCTTTCCTCATAGCTGAGCACCTCTATGCCTCTTATGAGTTTGGTCGCCCTTCGCTGCACTTTCTCTAGTTCCACAACATCCTTTTTGTGAATCAGTGCCCAAAACTGAACTGCATATTCCAGATGAGGTCTTACTAATGCTTTGTACAAGGGCAGGATTATGTCTCTCGCTCTGGAGTCTAGACCCCATATAATACAAGAAAGTATTTTGCTTGCTTTAGAAACTGTGTCTTGACATTGCATGCTATATTTGAGTCCATGGTCTACCAGAACACCCAGATCTTTCTCCATCACTGACTCCCCCAAACATACTCCCTCTAGAGTGTATGACGCATGCATGTTTTTTGTCCCCAAGTGCAGAACTTTACATTTATCAACATTAAACCTCATTTGCCAAATAGATGCCCAATCACACTGAGCGTTCAGATCTGCTTGTAAGTTGGAGACATCCTGTAAGGACGGTATTCCACTACATTACTTGGTGTCATCTGCAAACACAGAAATAGTACTTTTAATCCCCAACTCTATGTCATTTATAAATAGGTTAAACAGTAAGGGGCCCAACACTGAACCTTGGGGAACACCACTAACAACCTCAGACCATTCAGAGTATGAATCATTGATCACCACTCTCTGAATACGGTCTTTAAGCCTGTTTTCTATGGAATTACAGATGGAATACTATATACCTACTGACCTTAACTTATACATTAGCCGCATGTGGGGAACTGTGTCAAACGCTTTTGCAAAGTCCAAGTATACTATATCCACAGCCATTCCTCTGTCCAATTTATTACTCACTTCCTCATAAAAAGAAAGTAGGTTTGTTTGACAACTTCTGTCTTCTGTGAATCCGTGCTGACTATGACTTATGATATTATTTTCAAGCAAAAACAATTGCATGTGATCCTTGATCAAACTTTCAAGTATCTTGCCAACTATTGAAGTTAAACTTATAGGTCTGTAATTACCTGGTAAAGACTTTGATCCCTTTTTAAATATAGGCACCGCATTGGATTTGTTTCAATCCATCGGTAGCAAGCCAGTCATTAGAGAGTCTCTAAAAATTAAATACAATGACTTTGAAATTACACAGCTCAATTCTTTGAGGACACGTGGGTGTAAGCCGCCTGGTCCAGGTGCTTTGTTCACCTTAATTTTGTCTAACTGTGTCTGGACCATATCAATAGTCAGCCATTGTGGTTCAGAGTGATACAAGGAAATTCAACACAGCAAATAGCTTGGTATTTTTGATAAACACCTTGGACTCTTTAGAAACTGATGCACTTTATTTAATCTAGTATATGATTATTTGTATTGTATTTGATTAATTATGTACACTTCTTGAAAATGGATGCACTTTATTTAATTAATCCAATTGATTTGTTATGAAATTATATGTTTCTGATTGGATGAATTTTGATGTGATTGGTAATTATGTAATATCTGGGGAATTAATGATTGCATTTTTATGGAAGGCTATCTGACATTTTTAGGGTATTTTGTCACATTGTGGCACATTAAAATAACTAATTTGAATAATATTTTCTTTTTATTGGATCATAGATTATTGTGGTCACATTCTATTTAATATATGTATTGAATATTTATTTTCTAATGCTTTGATAATGATTGATTGATTGATTTACTTACAGCTTGAACTATAGGGATTGAGGTAGGTTAGATAGGGCCACTTTCCTGGGCAGATTCTATATCAACTCTAGTTTTTTTTGCATTTATTGAGGGGTCTATGTCCTATGATATTCCACATAATGATTTTCAGTGTGGATCTGATGGGTTGGAAAGAGTTTAGAAGGATGAAGAAAAAGGGGTAAACTGAAGTTTCTCTGGGGGTGTATGTGGGTACCCCATTGCTCCTGATACAACTTCTAATTAAAGTCCCTGGTGATATATATACACACATAAAAGACCACATTGAAGACTGTAGTGAGCTCTGGTGAGTGGTATGTGCCCAAAACTGAACTGCATATTCCAGATGAGGTCTTACTAATGCTTTGTACAAGGGCAGGATTATGTCTCTCGCTCTGGAGTCTAGACCCCATATAATACAAGAAAGTATTTTGCTTGCTTTAGAAACTGTGTCTTGACATTGCATGCTATATTTGAGTCCATGGTCTACCAGAACACCCAGATCTTTCTCCATCACTGACTCCCCCAAACATACTCCCTCTAGAGTGTATGACGCATGCATGTTTTTTGTCCCCAAGTGCAGAACTTTACATTTATCAACATTAAACCTCATTTGCCAAATAGATGCCCAATCACACTGAGCGTTCAGATCTGCTTGTAAGTTGGAGACATCCTGTAAGGACGGTATTCCACTACATTACTTGGTGTCATCTGCAAACACAGAAATAGTACTTTTAATCCCCAACTCTATGTCATTTATAAATAGGTTAAACAGTAAGGGGCCCAACACTGAACCTTGGGGAACACCACTAACAACCTCAGACCATTCAGAGTATGAATCATTGATCACCACTCTCTGAATACGGTCTTTAAGCCTGTTTTCTATGGAATTACAGATGGAATACTATATACCTACTGACCTTAACTTATACATTAGCCGCATGTGGGGAACTGTGTCAAACGCTTTTGCAAAGTCCAAGTATACTATATCCACAGCCATTCCTCTGTCCAATTTATTACTCACTTCCTCATAAAAAGAAAGTAGGTTTGTTTGACAACTTCTGTCTTCTGTGAATCCGTGCTGACTATGACTTATGATATTATTTTCAAGCAAAAACAATTGCATGTGATCCTTGATCAAACTTTCAAGTATCTTGCCAACTATTGAAGTTAAACTTATAGGTCTGTAATTACCTGGTAAAGACTTTGATCCCTTTTTAAATATAGGCACCGCATTGGATTTGTTTCAATCCATCGGTAGCAAGCCAGTCATTAGAGAGTCTCTAAAAATTAAATACAATGACTTTGAAATTACACAGCTCAATTCTTTGAGGACACGTGGGTGTAAGCCGCCTGGTCCAGGTGCTTTGTTCACCTTAATTTTGTCTAACTGTGTCTGGACCATATCAATAGTCAGCCATTGTGGTTCAGAGTGATACAAGGAAATTCAACACAGCAAATAGCTTGGTATTTTTGATAAACACCTTGGACTCTTTAGAAACTGATGCACTTTATTTAATCTAGTATATGATTATTTGTATTGTATTTGATTAATTATGTACACTTCTTGAAAATGGATGCACTTTATTTAATTAATCCAATTGATTTGTTATGAAATTATATGTTTCTGATTGGATGAATTTTGATGTGATTGGTAATTATGTAATATCTGGGGAATTAATGATTGCATTTTTATGGAAGGCTATCTGACATTTTTAGGGTATTTTGTCACATTGTGGCACATTAAAATAACTAATTTGAATAATATTTTCTTTTTATTGGATCATAGATTATTGTGGTCACATTCTATTTAATATATGTATTGAATATTTATTTTCTAATGCTTTGATAATGATTGATTGATTGATTTACTTACAGCTTGAACTATAGGGATTGAGGTAGGTTAGATAGGGCCACTTTCCTGGGCAGATTCTATATCAACTCTAGTTTTTTTTGCATTTATTGAGGGGTCTATGTCCTATGATATTCCACATAATGATTTTCAGTGTGGATCTGATGGGTTGGAAAGAGTTTAGAAGGATGAAGAAAAAGGGGTAAACTGAAGTTTCTCTGGGGGTGTATGTGGGTACCCCATTGCTCCTGATACAACTTCTAATTAAAGTCCCTGGTGATATATATACACACATAAAAGACCACATTGAAGACTGTAGTGAGCTCTGGTGAGTGGTAGGGCCTCTTACTTATCCTTCCTGTAAGCTACAGTGACCTCAACTCGCGTGTCAACAAAGAATAATAATTTTAAAAAACAAATCAAAAAAGGAATATCTCATTAGTTTGGTGACCACTTTGTTCCCTGAGGGAAGAGCAGGAAAAGCAGTTTAACTGAGGTGAAGTGAGAATCAGGCTGCACAAAAGGAGCTTTTGGTCGATGAGGATGAACTGTTGCTGGAGAGTGTAAGTACAAATGTATAGCATCATCTGCAGATGTAAAAGACATAGAAGGGAATTTATGAAAACTGGAGCTGTGCATGGCAACTAATCAGCTTCTCATTTCAGTTTGTTTGGGTTAAGTTTGAAAATAAAAGATAGAAGCTGATTGGATAGAAGCTGGAGCAACTGCTCCAGATTTTGTGAGCTCCAGTTTTGATAGTTTTGATAAATTCCCCAATTAGTATTTCCACCTGGGGTAGAATAACGAAGTACCCCCGGCCGGGTATATGAGCATAAATTTGAGGCATTTGTTGACTAGAATTTGACAGATGTCAGTGAAGGCTTTCCTGTGTTTTGGTGAACGCAGCTGAGTGGTCTGGGAATGATAGTAATTTGTAGCCACAGAGTCTTCATTAGTGCTGTGCTACGTGTTCTCCGGGTCTGCCATTTTAGGAGAGCCATGTTTTTTGTCTGGTGGGTTCTAGAGAATGTGCTTTTGCCGACTGGGATCGGGAAACAAATTTGTCCATGGTAGGCGGAGTTTAGCTTTGTGGCATCTATCCATTATAAAGCAGATTGGAGCGGTGATAGGATGTGTTTGAGTATGCTTTGGGACAGAGCCTAACGGAGAACTTTTGGGAGAATAAAATGTACTCTTCCCAATAGTTTGAGGTGGCCTGTGACACTGCAGTTGTCACGTGCCGGCTCTATAGCTCAAGAACTGAGCAATAGCAAACTGCTGATCATTCAGCTCACGGCTTTTCCTTGCAGAGAGCAAAAATTGTCAGCTGTCAATCAGGCAGCGGGGTGGATTCTGACAATAATTGTTGAGATCTTTCCCAGCTGCAGTGCGGCTCTGCACTGTTAGCATATAGCAGACAGTAGACCACTGTATGCTGAGTTTGGGTCAAAGGAGGACATTAGATTTTCCACAAGGCCACCTAGGGCGGCAGGGAGTAGAGGAGCAGCAGAGGTGTGGAATTCCTATTGCCCGACACCCCGAACATGTAGTTCCGGGCGGCGGGCGGGTAGTTTTTTTTTACATTTAGCCTTGCTTCAGGCAAGCAGAGCGAAATGTAGAGTGGGTCCCCCCTCCATGGTCCGCCCCCACCTCCGGCTGCCTCTCACCGCTGGCCGCTTCCCTCCCTGCTGTGGTTTTTGGGCTCCCTATTATACCTCTTATGACTGGAAATCACCTTCAACAAGTCCAAGAACACTTTTCCTTCACTTCACAAAGTGAATTGAATAGAAATGTCTTAGCTGCAATAAATTGTAATGTTTGCTTCACATCACAAGAGTAAGAGTCAATAATTTTGAATGAGCATGTATCAGCGGTGGTAACTGATAATGTTTACTTCACATCACAAAGAGTAAGAGTCAACAGTTTTGAATGAGCATATATCAGCTGCGGAATCTTATAATGTTTGCTTCACATCACAAGGAGTAAGAGTCAATAGTTTTGAGGAAAAATATATCCGCTGTGATAATCAATATACTTGCTGTTAGCTGTATACTGGCTTGGTCGGACTGACAGGGGAAACGTCCATGGAGTGTACTGAATCCTGGCTGTATAGGCTGGTATAGTGGACAGTTGTGAATAATAAAAGCAGGATTCAGGTGCCCAGGAAGCATAAGCATCCCAAAGGGATAAGGAGTCTAGGAGAGATATGAGAGGTCGCTAGACAACGACCTCTCATTCAGGATGGAGAGCAGAAGTTCGCAGACCTTGTCCGGCGTCCGCATTAGGATTGCGGCTTAAGCCGAGGAGGAGGGCAGAGCGGCGGGACGTCGGTGGACCAGGGGCAGAGCCACCCTCTGTGTCCGGGACGCCGGAGAGGTGAGTATGTTGAATCTACTACACTCCCCTGCTCTTCTGGGGGACCCGGGACCACGGCAAGGTAGTTCAGGAAATGGGAAAGTTGTACTCGCAGCCTTCCCATCTCAGCTGTCACAGGACTTCCAGCACAGTGCTGTGCTAGAACCCCTGTATTGGAGGTGACAGGTTCAAAAAGAGAACTTGTCACCTCCAAATGCTATCACACAGGGGCCTGTTAGTATTCAGCACTGCGGTGCTTTGACTAACATTTTATTCAGTCATGCAACGCTGTACTGTAATAAATTTTAGACCATTTTTTGGGGACACATAGAGCTTTCTTTTGGTGGTATTTAATCACAACTGGGGTTTTTATTTTTTACTATATTAAGAAAAAAATACCCCAAATGTTCTCTACATTATGTTTATCACATATTGCAAATAAATAATCTTTCTTCATACATTTAATCCAAAATGTAATCTATTACATTTCTTTGCTAAAAAAATCCAAATAAGTGTATATTAATTAGAATGTGTAAAAGTTATTCAGCCTACAAAACTATGGTATATATATTTGAAATGTATCAACCTTGGTGCTCTAACTGCCTATCACATTTCTTTAGGGCCTAAAATGCCAGGACAGTAGAAGCACTCACAAAATAACCCCATTTTGGAAAGCATACACCCAGGGCCATCTTTAGTAATGATATGACATCACCCAGTCGAGATGCCACAACCCGCCCTCTATGACGACCCCTCCCCATGATAGAGACCCAACCGAGCAGCCATGAAGGCTGACCATGAGTAGGGGGCAGCTGAGGCTGCAGCCATGGAGGGGGAGAGGCCGAGCCTGTCTGGCAGTGTCCAGGAAACAATCCATCCTTCTCCACTGACTGAGTCGGAGGTGACATCCTGGGATGTGGAGATTGCAGATGTGTATAGGGACGGTAGGCTGCTGCCCTCTAGTGGTCAGGGTAGGGCAGCACGGCAAAGGTGGATAGCACAGTAGCAGTAAACTAGTAGTAGTTTATGGGTGTACAGGGCCCCACAACAATGACTGGGCCCAGGGCAACTGCCCCTTTTGCCCCACCTTAAAGACTGCCCTGCATACACCCCAAGCCATGAGGCTTTCAAGGGGCATAAATTACACATCTGATTCCCTTACTATCTATCACATTTTTGGAGGCCCTGGAGTGCCAAGTACCATAGAAACATCCACAAAAATGTAGCTTCATCTATAACAGACCCCATTCCCTCAAGCCAAGCAGACCTTCTAGTACCTGGCTGACCCCAGGAATTATACACAATGCTATGTTTAGTGGAAGTACAGGAACAGTACAAAACAGTACCTGTGGTTCCAGGAATGCAGTTGTCTTCAGAGAATGGCTGGGACCGGTGTTTTGGCTGGAATGTTGTCAATTGGACATGCAGATGGATCACTACAGGAGGCAGGCAGAGATAAATAGCCCTAGGTCCATTCAGGTAGCAGGCAGAGATGTGGTTGGCAAACAAGCAAGAATCAATTTAAGGAGGCAAGCAGAGATGTGGTCGGTATGCAGGTAAAGTATTAATCGGGGCAGAAGGTAAAAACGTGGAAGTCAATACACATGAGATGGGGCACAGGCAAATAGCAGCTAATCAAGCACATGAGAAACATCTTCACCACACCTACACTAATATCGCATTGAGGTATGGTAGAGGTGGAAGCAATCTTTAATGCAGAGGCAAGGTTTTGAGGGACAGCAGGTAAATGGGTAACATTTATCCTGCCTTATTCCTTTTTGCTACACACGTGGGTGTGTCTGGTCTACTGGGGTGTCTGGTCTACTGGGGTGGGAGGGATCAGATCGGGGAAGTGTCGCTCATGTAGCCTGCTGACTGCATCAGACTGAAGCCTTTCAGATGCAGGGCCTTCCCGGTAAATCAGGGCTGTAACAATTTCTTCTTGATATTGTAGGTAAGAGCAGGGATAGGCACGGACCAAGGCTGTGGCGGACATTTTTCAAAGTACAGACCTTTGTGAAGGACACCAAGGTACATTTCAAATTAGAACCATCACCATGTGGTATACTGTTATAAAATGTTTAAAACATTTTGAAAATTCTTACCTTTTATTACTTTTGGTTGTATTTAGACACAGCAGCATCATCAAGTAAATGAACTTTGCACGATATTCTAATTATTCGAGTTTCACCTGTATCTACTAATAGCAAGCAGTAGATATATGCAAAAACATTTTTAAAAAAAGTTACCAAAAAGGCTATTACTTACCTGTGTCTCCGCCGCTCGCATCTGAATATCTGAAGATTCTTGAGCGGCCGTGAAGGATCATGAGGCGGGCGCATGCACAAAAGAGATCTTTGGCCAGGAGAAGAGGAGAAACACAGGGTAAGCCAATGCAGGCAGCCTGGCAGCGTGCACGTCAGACAGACACCGTGGGACACAGATGACTTGGCAGTCAGCACTGGATCAGAGACCTGCACCAGCGCTGGAGGGACTCCCGAAAACTACTGGAAAGAAGAAAATGATCGAATCAAGGTATCATTTAAGGTAAGTCCTTACAGCAGCATTGGGGGGAAGGGGAATTTTTGACTCTAATGTCACTTCCCAGGAGTGTGACAATGAGTAACAGGCATGGTCCACAAATGTAACTGTTAGGATAACTGCCCTGAGAAATGCCATGCAGCTGTTGCTGATATTTATACCTTGGCCCAAGGTTGAATAGGGGCCCGACACTGGGGTGGGGTGGGGAGGGGGGAAGCCTTTGCTGTCCGTTGCAAAGGCCTCCCATCCCAGCATCACTTCTGGCAAATGGATCAGCACATTATTAGCCCATCGTGTCAGGAGGAACCCAGCTACATACTTTGCTCCCTGTACTGTCTCCTGCACCCTGCTAACTCCATCCAACTCCTCTTAACATCTTTCAGGAGTGGGGAAAATGAGTAACAGGCATGGTCCAGAAATGCTGAATGAATGCCTTTGCCCAAGGAGGCCCGACGCTAGGGTGGGGAAACCTTTTGCAGGGGACAGCAGTGCTGTCCTCTGCAAAGGCTCCCTTCTGGGAGGGCAAATCGAATTGTTGCTAAAATTAAGAAATCTCATTATCATTTAATATCTTGTCCTGGACATCGTAGCAGAATATAGAGGCATGTGGTGGATTGTGTGTGTAGACCAGTATGCATTAAAAATCTTCTTTTTTTTTTGGTGAGTCCCATGTTGAGTGTTAGGCCAAGAAAGGGTTTAAATTCAGAAACACTCAGAGGTTTCCACCTAAATGGTCTGGAATAAGAGGAATTGGGATTTCTTACAGTGAACTGTTGATAATAAAGGTTGATTTGGTCAACAATTAAATTAAAGAGGTCTACAGTAAAAAAACATAGAAAAACAAATTGGACTTCTGGATTGGCAGTAAATGGGTGGAAGACATGTGTTGCTGAATTAGAGGGTAGCCATATAGGATTTGAAAGTGCCTCTGGTACACTAGTATGGGCTCTCTGGGGCCTAATTCTTCGTGGTTGATCTTGGATCACCCCACTACTGGTGCTTGCCTCTGCATGGGGATAAGCTGCATTACTGCTGCTTCCCTGCTGCATTTCAGCTGGATGTTGGACAGCACGCTTGGCTCTTTTAGCTGGGACAACTTTTTCTTCTGAATCAGAGGTGGATACTGTACTGCTGCTTTCAACAGGTTCATACTCTGATCCAGAATCTGACTGGGAGGTCTCTCCATCACTCTCATCTGACATACTGCAAATTTTATATGCCTTCTCATTTTTTTCAACATTTTTAGTAGTTGGTATACTTGGGGGCACTGGATGACACTGGTACTTGGATGTGCTGTACCGGTACCTGATGACACAGATTTTTTATTATGAGAATCAGAGATGCTGATTGGTGCTGACAAGCAGGGGGCGCACGCGAACGAGGTGCGGGGAGGATGTTTTAAAACGCCCACCCACATTCATGAAGATCCTGTTCGATCGCTTGGTTTGGGAAGCAGTTAAAGTGTAACTCATGCCCAGGTATATAATATATATATTTCCCCTTCAGATAGAACTGCTCTTAAGTTTTTACTGCTGTCCATATCCTCATTGTGGAGACTTCTCATTACTTCCTGTCAAGGTGACCTCTGCCTCTCTAGAGCAAAAATATTTAAAAATGGCAGCTTACATTTTTTAGATGCTTTTTTGCTGAAAACTCCAGAACAGAGAAATCCTGCTTCGTTTTTCCATTTATGAGGGGGTTGGGCAAATGTATTTGTCTTAAATTAACCTCTTTCTGTACTGTGCTGGCAGATCTCTATTATCAGTTGTAAACTAGATGGGTTGCACTGTGTCATAACAAAGGGTTAAATATCTCAGAGTTTGGGTGGTACATTGTATGGTAATGCACTTTTAAAAGAATTGTCCCTCAGTTTTATCTCCACATTAGCATCTATTCAGAGCAGTAGACGCTGCCTGCAGTTTCCTCTGTATAATCCTGCTACAAAGAAACAGCTAATAAGGAATGGTTACATAGTTGTTAAGATTAAATAAAGACACAGCCATCCAGTTTATTCACTAAGAACCACTCAGTCACTAAGAATTCTCAAACCCTTGTATGTTGTGGTCCATGAGAAAGACATCTAGAAGTTTTCTGAATGTGTCTATACTCTCAGCTGATACCACTACCTGGGGAAGGGCGTTCCACAATTATACTGCTCTAACAGTGAAGAATCCCCTACACAGCTTGAGATTAAACCTCCTCTTCCAATTTCAGGTGGTGACCTCTTGTCTTCTTAAGTGATCTTACAGAAAACAGTTTATTACTAATTCTACCATCACCATTACAGAAGAACCCCAGGAAATCTAAAAATGAACCCTTGCAGTGAGGGGGTAGCCTGCTCGTTTTGCTCTAGACTAAAATAAAAAAATATACTCAACTGATCCTCAGTCCCGCTTGGCTGCTAGACTGGTCCCCGCAGCGCTTTCTCCCCAAGGTTTCGGCAGTCCAAATACCGTGACATCATTATGTCTAATGCAGTTGCTATGAGGGCACATAAATCAAAGCCATAGCCTGCCATCTTGGCTGTCAAATTTGAATTCTTTATTTCTTGCCATTTTTAACAAAATTGTGTTTCATAGTTAAACCAGCATAGCCCTCCATAAACCTTATAGGCAGCCCATATTAAATCTTAGTAACTGACAAGAGCTGTACATGTTTCAGGGTAACATTCACAAATAATACTAGCCTTGTAGCCAATTGCCAAAGGTCCTTGGTAACTATTTTGCTTTGTCTATCACGTTTGTAATGTTGATATGTTTTGATTTGTTAACTTATCAATAGGAACAAGGAATAAGATATCTATAAATTCTTTTTTTCAAATTTTGTCCTTTAGCTCTGTCCTGACATGTGCACCAAGCAGTGATGTTGGCCATTAGTTAGGCTTTTGGATGAATGAGGTACCCGAAGCACAACCCACTGTGTGCCCTAGTGTAATATACATGCTAACTAACACGTTTTGAACTATGTCAAATATTTTGAGGTTTAAATCACCCCTTCTACTACTGTTTAAATTTTAGTCCCAAATGGTATTGCAATCAAACTCACTGACACGTTGTGTTTGTAGATCAGTTGGCTCAGGAAGGTCTTCTTCCGGAATTGTCATCTGTTGATTGATGATGGGTGACTTGGTAGTTCACTGTATGTGAGGAGGATTCACTGTGGGCAGGCTGATTCCTGCGTTCCTTCCTGAACATGTGTCATGCTTCTGGAGGAACATGAGTGTGCTCCTGTCCATTCCTATGACTCCTAGAGAATTCTGCTCTAATTGGAGTCATTACAGCTTAGCCTGCAGCAGAAGCTTCCGCTCTGTATACCTGTACTGGGTAACAATGTGGCCTGAGTGGCCCTGTGCGGCTGGGAGCAGCAGAAACCTGTGCTCGCAATACAGGTGCTGGGGAGCAGTGTGACAGCAGCTCTGAGCAGCTGTGGTAGGCAGTGATGGAGATAGAGCCTGAAGCTCTGCCCACCGCTGCTTCTAATGTCTTGTAGTGCAGCCACCAGGGCTTGGGCTGTGTAGGGTTGGCAGATGAGAAAGAAGGATGGGAGGAACAGCTGCTGGAGCAGAATTAAATAAGGAGAGAAGCCAGCTGGCTTCCCCTCTGTCTAACATCTCCCTTACTCTTTCTAAAATGAAGGCCTGTTCCATACCCTTGGGATGCATTGGCTGGTCGGCTGTCTTCCTTCTTACTGGTCGTATCCCCAGAGGCTGGAAAGTCTGCCTTCTTCTTTTAAGATTTTCCTCTCTCCGCCTTAATTCTTAACCTCCGATAAGGTACTGAATTTACCAAACAGGAGGGATTAACCTCCTGTTTGGTAAATTAACCTCATCGTGATCGTGCATGATGCCAGCAGTCAAGGATCTCTCTTCTTAGGATCAAGGAGCCTTTGTTCATCCTACAGGACAGCAACCTGATGTTAATGATTGGTTTCTTCCTCTATAGAAAACACAAGCAGAACAGTGAAAAACCCCCTTTACCCCCTTGTCCCTCAGTTTAGATGTTTTGTGTTTCCTACTGTTCAGTAGCAGTACAATGGTTTTTGTCCTGACCGGATATCTGTTGGATCAGTGGTCCCCCTCTTGATGCAAATCTATTTGGTATGCCTTGCCTTGCCTTGATCAGAGGGTTTTTCTTTTCTTGATCATATAACACAGGACACAGTCAGTGTGTAACACCTCCCACCTCTCATCCCTGAGAAAAGTGCACCCTTTTGCATCATTTGTTCTACGTTTTTTCTGCAAGACTCTTCTAGTAAGTTTCCTTAATGCTGCTCTATGCCACTATTACACCTCCAGCAGCTTTGGTCTCCACTTGGCAGACAAAACCCGTACCCCGCCAGAAGAGGATGCAGTGCCGCCCTGTAATGTGCGTACTCGCTGAACCATGCATTCCGCATCCTCTGTCAGGGGAGTACGGCTGGGTGGTATGTGGAACCCCTTGGCAGGGGCGGTAAGCCAAGTCCGAAGTCGCGGTACACTAGGAAAATCCAGGAGAATAGCCGGGTCCAATCCGGGTCGAGGCGGCCGGCTAGGCTCGGACTCGAAGGGGCAGACCAAAGGCTGGGTAACAGGAAGTTCAAGTAGAGGTTCAGGAAGCGAGGTGCTTCAAGGAACAGGCAGCAGGGAGATCGCACCATTAGGATAGAATAACTCAGCAATGAGTCAGGGCTCTGACTGGGCTTTTATACCCAGTGGGGAACTAGGACCACCCCCTGGCTGCCTCGGCAACCAGGAGGCTTCTCCATCCAGGAGCCAATGGCAGGGGAAAGGCAGAGGGCGTGTAATGGGAACCATCTCCAGCAGGGATCACACCTGACACCCTCAATGGGCGCAGACGCACTACACACGCGCCCCCGTGCATGTGTGCGCAGTCTGCCCACCGTGCACACGCACTGGCCGCGCACTGCGCGCATGCACACACGCAACCTCGGCGCCAGGGATCCTGCCAGGATGGAGAACCCGTGCCCCCCACCGCACATGGCGGCCTGGAGGAGTGGTAAGACCCCTGGCACCCTGACAGAGCCCCCCACCAAGGAGCGGCCTCCGGACGCGAACCTGGGAAGGCTGATCAGGGTGAGCACGGTGGAACGCACGGATTTTGGCCGCGGCGTGGATGTTACCTGAAGGCTCCCAGGAACGTTCCTCGGGACCGTACCCCTTCCAGTAGATGAGGTACTCTAGGCCTCCATGCCGTCTGAGGGAGTCTAGGACCTCCTGGACCTCGTATTCATCATCGTTATCTACCCGAATGGAAGGTGGAGGAATGGGCGCCCGACCCGCAAAGGCGTTGGCACGGTGGGGCTTCAGCAACGAGATGTGGAATACAGGGTGGATGCCAAGAGACGCTGGGAGCTGCAGCCTTGCAGCGACGTTGTTGACCATGTCGACAATCGTAAAAGGGCCGAGATAGCGGGGCCCTAGTTTTTTGGAAGGGCAAGAGAGCTTGAGATGTTGTGTAGAGAGCCACACCCGATCTCCACTCTTGTATTTGGGGGAGTCCGTGCGTCGGCAATCCGCCTGTACTTTCTGTTGCCATTGCGTTGTCTGGAGCCTCTGTACCAGGGTGCCCAGCAGCCCCTGGAGGTGACGGAGGCGTTGAGCCACCTCAGGTACTGGAATGTCCGGAGGAAGGTCAGGGAGCGACAGCGGGTGGTAGCCGTAATTGGCATAGAAGGGAGAGAATCCAGTTGAGGTATGCAGCTGGTTATTGTAGGCATACTCTGCCAAGGGAAGATGCGCCACCCAGTCGTCCTGCAAATGGGAGGAAAAACAGCGGAGATACTGCTCGAGTGTCTGATTCGTCGTCTCCATCCCGTTGTACTGAGGATGGTATACAGAAGACAGGTTACGAGAAATGCGGAGGCAGCGGCAGAACTGGGTCCAGAACCGAGAGGTGAACTGGGAGCCTCTATCAGAAACGACGGAAGACGGGAGCCCGTGTAGCCGGAATATATGGTGCAGGAAGAGAGTTTAGGTGAGTTGAGCAGTTGGAAGGCCCTTGGTCGGCATAAAACGCGCCATCTTGGTACATCGATCTACCACGACCATGATCGTGGTATGGCCCTGTGAGGGGGGTAGGTCCACAATAAAGTCCATGGCAAGATCCCTCCATGGTATGGTGGCCACAGGTAAAGGTTGCAGCAGTCCCACGGGTTTGGAGGTGGGCTTTTTGTGCAGCGCACAAACAGAACAGGAGCCCACAAAGGACCGTACGTCCGCTGCCAGCGAGGGCCACCGGAACGTCTCTGCTTACACTCCAGCGTGTTGCGTATACCCCGATGACCCGCTGTCGGATGGTCATGGTGATGTTGCAGTATGGGTACACGATGAGGTGAGGGTACATAGATCCGTCGGTGGTGGTAGCGGAGCCCTGATTTTAGTGGAAGATGGACTGCAGGTGTGCTGGCCCTTCTGATCTCCTCAATCAGGGAGTGCCGAGTGGCCAGAAAGTATGCCTCAGGTAATATAGGTTCCGGAGGAGTGACAGTGGTGGCACTGTCGTGGAGGCGTGAAAGGGCATCAGCCTTCGCGTTTTTTGAGCCGGGTCTGAAGGTTATTTGTAAGTTGAAACGGGAAAAGAAGAGGGCCCACCGGGCCTGCCGTGGTCGCAGCCTTTTGGCAGTGTGCAAGTATTCCAAGTTGCGGTGGTCCATATATACCGTCACCGGGTGGTTGGCACCCTCAAGTAGGTGCCTCCATTCCTCCAGGGCATTGTTTATGGCGAGCAACTCTTTCTCCCCCACATCGTAGTTGCGTTCTGCCTTAGCGAGTTTGCGGGAGTAGAACGCTACAGGGTGCAGGAGTTGTTTCTCCCCCTGTTTTTGGGAGAGGATTGCCCCAAGGGCATTCTCTGAGGCGTCGGCTTCCAGATAGAAGGGAAGGGAGGCGTCGGGTTGAGCCAACCTGGGTGAACCGCCCCTTAAGTCTCTGGAAGGCTTGGTGTGCCGTGGGGGTCCACATGAAGGGAACTGTGCTCCTCGTCAGGATGGTAATGGGAGCATAGATGGCAGAGAAATTGCGGATGAACAGGCGGTAAAAATGGGCAAAGCCAATAAATTGCTGGACCATCCGCTTGTTGCATGGGATAGGCCACTCCAGAATGGCCCGTATCTTTTTGGGGTCCATCTCTACGCGCCCTGGTGACAGGACGTAGCTGAGAAACTCGATCGAAGAGACCTCAAAGGTGCTCTTCTCCAGCTTGCCGTAGAGCCGGTTGACTCTAAGACGGTGGACGACCGTTTTCACATGTTGTTCGTGTTGCGGGAGCGTCTGGGAGAAAACAAGAATGTCGTCGAGATACACGACCACATAGGTGTACAGGTGGTCTCAAAAGACATCGTTGATGTAGCACTAACACTAATTAGATTAGATCCCTAACACTAATTAGATTATATGCCCCCCGAAGGTCTATCTTGGTGAAGACCCTGGCGTCCTTTACTCGGCCCAATAGTTCAAGGATGAGAGGGAGCGGGTATTTATTCTTTTTCATGATGTCATTTAGTGCCCGGTAGTCAACACAAGGTCGAAGACCACCATCCTTCTTGCCCACGAAAAAGATGCCCGCCCCGACTGGTGAGGTCGAGGGGCGAATTAATCCTTTTGCCAAGCTTTCCTTGATGTACTCCTCCAGGGCCTTGGTCTCTGGTTCGGACAAGTTATATAGCCGCCCATGCGGCAATGGCGCCCCCGGAAGTA
Organism: Nanorana parkeri; assembly: GCF_000935625.1. NCBI lineage: Eukaryota > Metazoa > Chordata > Amphibia > Anura > Dicroglossidae > Nanorana > Nanorana parkeri. The sequence continues at coordinate 129,691 of NW_017307530.1, read as the reverse complement.
GGTCAATGGGGCAATCGTAGGGTCTGCGAGGGGGTAAGGTATCCGCTCCGGTCTTTTCGAAAACGTCTGCATACTCCTGGTATTTACTGGGTAGCATGGGTGCGGAAGTGCCCAGGGCCATTTTTGGACCAGGAGCGTAGGGAATCCAGTGGGAGGAGCAGAAGGAGGACCGGAAGGTTACCTGTCCAGTAGTCCAGTCGGTGTGCGAGTTGTGCTTCCTGAGCCATGTAATGCCCAGAATGACCGGGAACAATGGGGAAGGTTCTATGTCCCAGGTGATTTCTTCGATATGATGGCCGCCAATGGACAGAAGCATGGTTAGGGACTCCAAGGACACAGGCCCCGTCTTTAACGTGCTGCCGTCCACCATGTGGAGGAGAGATGGATGTTTCTTGGAATGCAGTGGGATCTTCAGTCGAGTGGCGAGGTCGTAGTCCAAAAAGCAGCTGCTGGCGCCAGAGTCTATGAGAGCCGAAAGGCCAATCCCACTACCGTCTAGTTGCAGGGTGATATGAATCGTGAGATGAGACGAGCCGTTATACATAGGCATGTTCAGACATACGATGGGATGACCAGGCCCATCGGCTGGCGTTTTAGTGGGGCAGTTCTTCAGCACATGACCCGGATGGGCGCAGTAGAAACAGAGGTACATGGCCGGTCTCCTCGCCCTCTCCTGTCTCCGTTCCCGGAAACGACTATCCAGCTGGGTGACTGAACGCATCAGGCCCTCCAGGGTACCAGGGATTCCCCTGTGAGCAAGTTCATCCTTCAGCTGATCGGACAAGCCGACCCGAAACTGGTCTATGAGGGCTACGTCATTGAGACCGGTATCCGGGGCTGCCTCACGGAATTCTGTGATGTACTGTTCCACGGGTCGTCGACCCTGTTGAAGTGTGCGTAATAGGCCTCTGGCAGTGGAGGAGCGCAGAGGATCGCCATAGAGCGCCTGCATAGCCGCCACAAAGGGCTCCCAAGCAGACAATACCGGATCATCTCTATGCAGCAGCTGGTGAGCCCAGGTCTGGGAAGGTCCGGTGAGCAGGGAGATGGCAGTCCGCACCTTGATGAAGTCGGAGGAGTATGTGCGGGGCTGCAGGGAGAACAGCAGCTCACAGGAAATGATGAATGAGTGACACTACCTCCTGTCGCCCAAAAAGTGTTCCGGCAAGCCGACCGCTGGCTCGCTGGCCAACACTTCCAGCGTGCGTTGAGAGTAGGAAGGAGGTGAGGGCGGCACAGCGGCGACCTCCAAGGCGTGCTGCTCCTGCTCACTCACCCTCTGCAGCAGGTGTTCCTGGCTGGTTCGCATCTTGCGGAAGGCTTGGGTCATGAGGATTGCTGGGACAGAGTAGTGATAGCCTCAGCGGCCCCTGCGGGTTCCATGGAAGGCTGAGTTATTATGTCAGGGGAGTACGGCTGGGTGGTATGTGCAACCCCTTGGCAGGGGCGGTAAGCCAAGTCCGAAGTCGCAGTACACTAGGAAAATCCAGGAGAATAGCCGGGTCCAATCCGGTTGAAGGCGGGCGGCTAGGCTCGGAAGTGAAGGGGCAGGCCAAAGGTTCGGTAACAGGAAGTCCAAGTAGAGGTTCAGGAAGTGAGGTGTGTCAAGGAACAGGGAGCTGGGAGATCGCACCATTGGGATAGAATAACTCAGCAATGAGTCAGGCCTCTGACTGGGCTTTTATACCCAGTGGGGAACTAGGACCACCCCCTGGCTGCCTCGGCAACCAGGAGGCTTCTCCATCCAGGAGCCAATGGCAGGGGAAAGGCAGAGGACGTGTAATGGGAACCACCTCCAGCAGGGATCACACCTGACACCCTCAATGGGCGCAGGCACACTATGCGCGCACATCCGTGCATGCGTGCGCAGTCTGCCCACCGCGCACTGCGCGCATGCGCATCCGCAACCTCGGCGCCAGGGACCCTGCCAGGACGGAGAACCAGTGCCCCCCGCTGCACATGGTGGCCTGGAGGAGTGGTAAGACCCCTGGCACCCTGGCACCCTGACACCCTCCATGGCATTTTGTGCAGTTTGTGTGGTTAACCTGCTCTACATGTCCTGAACTGTGTTATACCCAGTGGAGCCCTGACCCTGAAGACCCTCTTTGGTAGACTGCATGTCTCTACTGGCCTCTGCAGTCCTCCTTGAGTAAGAGTGAATGTCTAAGTTACGCCTTTCTGCTCTACCTCCCCTGGTGCCCATTGCCTGCCATTTGGGTTCCTAAGGGGTTAACGATAGATGTAATTGTGTGACATATTGGTCACTCACTAGTGGTGCTCTGGCTGGCAGTACTATTTAAAACTGGTGCCATTTCCAGAGTCCCCTGGGGACATGGACTGCTTACGACACCTGCACAGTCTTCCTCCTGGGCACCTTACTGCACATGCACCTGTCATTTTGTCTCTCTGTGGTGTGCTCTTTGGCTCGAAACATGCTTTCTGCTTCTGTGACTTTGCAGCAGAAGGGAGAATACTGCTCCTCTCAAGCCTGGGTCATGTCTACTTATTAGTGCTTGCACAGTTGGCATCCTCTGACCTCCTCATGACAGACCATGATGGGGTTGAAGGCCATACAACCTGACCAGGCTTCTGTTGAAAGTTGGGTCCTCTCAGGTAATACTATTTCTGTAGTCTCATGCTTTACACCCTGTTCCCTCCCCTGCTGTCATCAGGATGTTCCTCTGCTCCCTCTAGAGTGCCCTCCTCTGACTCACTATCCAGTTAGTTTTCCACTGTTATGGCTGGTTTGCCAAAATTTTACTTTCTGGTCCAAAGCTATGCTATCTTAACAGGCCCCAAAGTTTTTAAGCAGCCGCAACTTTTCCCTGCGGGCTTATGTCATTGTGTGAATGACCTGGTAGATACTCTCAGCCAAATATCCAGGATGCACAACATTTCTATTCACATGCAGCGGATCCTTTGGCTTACATGCTGTTTTGGGTAGCTCCCCTGTAAGAATTGCTTAGAGGCCACCATTTTGATGCAGTGGACTTGATCACTGTAGGAGCTTGTTTCCAAATGTGCATATTGGAGTTCAGAGGGTTTCAGTTATCCATCCAACGCTGGACCTCTCATTAGCTCGATCATCTAACCAGGATTCATTCAGAGCAGCAGAGAAGAAGCAGAGGACACAAAAAGAAGCAGACCAAATTCTGACTTGGTCGGAACTTCGCGCTCCAGGTCTGCCCACCGTGCACATTCCAGGTGTGGAAGATTGGCGAAGGGACTTCTAGGCTCAACAGCAATTGAGTAGGTAGATACTTGGGCCTTTGCAGTCGATGCTTTAGTGGGATCAGTTCACCATGATCTGCACCTTTCTTCCTCCTCATTCCTCTGGAACTCCTTCCTTGTTTGCTCCGCATTCCAGTGATTCTTATCACACCAAACTGGTCCCGGTGGACGTGGTATCTGGACCTCATCAGACTCTTGGCAGACTCTCTATGGGTTCTTTCAGTTGCATAGATCTTTTGTCGCTTGTACCAGTTTACCACCTGCTTCACAGTCCCTGAATTTTAAGGCTTGGCTGTCACAACCAGGGGATACTGGGAGATCTTAGGAGATAATGGGCCGATCTGATTCCATTATTCACTCCTCAAAGCTAGGATTTCCACCTCTGGCAAGATCTACTATCACTCTTGGTACACATAGCTCACATGGTGTGAGGCAGGGAAATTTCATCCTAGAAGCTTCTCCATGAATCACATTCTGACATTCCCCCTGGTGATCTTGATCAACATTTGGCCTTAGTACTTTTAAGTACTAGTAAGGCCAGATCTCAGCTGTAACAATACTTTTCCTAAGACCCCTTGCTTCTTATTCCTTGGCAAAAGCCTTTCTTCAGGGTTTTGCTCTCATAACCACCCAGTATATCCACCTGTGAATCTGTGGGATCTCAACTGGGTTCTGTCAGTTTTTCCAATACCACATTTGATCCTAACTGAGACATTTTTCTGTCATGACTCACCCATAAGGCTGCCTTCCTTTTTGCTAGCACCTCTTTGAGGTGTGTTTTTTAGTTGGTGACCCTTTCTTGTGAAAGCCCTTTTCTAATTCTACACTCCATTGTTTGAATGAGGTATGAGCTGTCCAAGTTTATCTTTCTGTCATGTTTTTCTTTAGGTTGACTGACTCTGTCTTCATCATTCCTGAGGGTCCCTGTAAGGGACTGTCTGCCTCTTTTTACACTATTGCTTGGTGGTTTAGGCAGCTCATCAGGCATGGTTCCACCTTGCTACCCTTTTTCAGGCCATAGTCCACTAGATTGGTAAGTGCCTCTTTCAGCATCAGGCATCTATTTCTGAACCAGACCCCATGTGTCTACTGAAAAAAATAAAAATGTAATTACTGACGGAGCAAATTCCATCTCAATTGTGTGGAAAATGCATCCCGACCGCGCTGACAAGATGAAACAGCGTTTTTTTGGGATGCTTCCCTTGCTTGTTTGCTATACTCGCCTCAGGGAAAAAAGGGAGTCGCACTCTCAAGATGACTATATGCTCTCATGTTCAATTTTTCTTTGTTTTTTTCTTTTCTTTTTTGTGGTTCCCTCTTTTTTTTATTGACTGTGTCTCAATTGCTGTAACCGTGCCACTAGGAGAATATTCACGGGGCTCTCCTGCACTACTGGGCCGGAACGGATACTCTCTGCTCCACCATCCACTATTCCTGGAAAGGACTAAACATCGTAGGTGGTGCCGTAGCTCTGGGACTGTGGCACACACCATCTCCTCCTTACAAGATATGACATCACTGTCAATTCCTCCAAATCATCAATTCATATGAGACCCCCCTTGAAGCTGGTATCCTGGAACGTCAAGGGGCTTAAGTCTCCCAACAAGCACAACAGAGTGCTGAGACATCTTAAGAAACTGAAAAGCGACATAGCACTCCTTCAAGAGACGCACCTTTCTTCAAGTGACTTCTTCTGCATGCGGAGGTACTGGGTCGGGACAGTCCTGGGAGCCCCAGCAGCCGGCCTCTCAGCAGGTACTTTGTTACTGATTAACAGATCTCTCCCCCTGCACCATGCTATATCACAAAGCTGATCCAACTGAGGGTCGTTGGTCATGCACCACACTCCAACTCAGCTAATACCGACAATCATCCATTTCCTGATTACTTTACAGACTCTACTCCAACAACCCACCACCGCCCATTACACAGTGATGGGAGGCGGATTCAACGCAGTTCCCTCAAGTTTTGAAGATCGCACTGTTGCATCACATACCGCAAGCTCAGCACCCTACCCTAGAGATGTTCGCCTAGCTGACTTCATCCACAATAGTAGTCTGGAGGATGCATGCACCCGCTAGACCGTGATTTCACCCATTTCTCTCATGCTCACAATGTTTTGTCCTGCATAGACCTTTTCCTTCTCTCACCGAAACTACGCACGAGAATCTCATCCATAACCATTGAAGATATGGTCATATCTGATCACTCCCCTGTCTCTATGGCCCTGATTAATCTGGACATCCCTACCACGCCCTCGAATTGGCGGTTCCCCTCATACTTGCTTCATGATGACACCTTCCGAGACAACCTGGGACTCTGGTGGCTGGAATATGCCTCTTGTAATTCCAACCATAGGGATAATCCAATCCTATACTGGGAGGTGGCTAAGGCTGTTTTGCGTGGTAGAATCCTGGCATACTCATCCTCCCGCAAAAAGTTAACCATGCACCAATACAAATCCAACTGTCAACTGGCTAGGCGGGCGTATTCTGCATTTAAATTAGATCCATCCCCTGATAACAGATCTGCGTGGCTATTGGCTAAACAAACGTGCGACCACTGGATCCAACAGTATGAATCCCTTATTAGATCAAGTAAGGAAGTGGAGTTGTTCAAATTTGGCAATAAGCCTGGTAAGCTCCTGGCCAACCTTGCTCGGGGCCGGAACACATCCTCTCATATCACAAAACTGGCTGACAGCGAGGGTAATATCCATACTAACCCCCACACTATTTCAAACTTATTTTCCTCCTATTACCAGACCCTATATGGGTCCCAGCCGGACAATCCAGTTGGTGGTACGTCGTACCTTCAATCTATGGAACTACACTCGCTGACAGAGGAGGACCTCCTTCTCTTAAATGCGGAGGTGACCCTTCCAGAACTACAACGGGTAATTAGGTCCTCCCCCCGAGCAAAGGCACCAGGACCAGATGGGCCCTCATCTGAATTTTACAAATTACTTACGGAGGATATCTCACCTACTCTCATTGCTCTTTACAATCATATCCTGCATAACCACCAATACCCCCCTACGTTTGACAATGCGTATATCAGGTTACTGCCGAAAGCCAACAAAGATCCCCTTATGCCATTATCCTACCACCCTATATCGCTCTTGAACCAAGATGCAAAATTTCTATCAAAAATTATGGCCAACAGACTAGCGACCATTTTGCCTAAAATTATTTCACCTGCTCAATCGGGTTTTGTTTCTGGTAGATCTGCTGTTGTAAATATTCATAAAACTATAGCTGCCATGGAACATGCTCGACTGTCTGGCTCTTCTTAGCGTACACTAGCCCGTTTGGCATTGGACGCTGAGAAAGCCTTCGACAGTGTGAACTGGTCATGGCTCAGAAAGGTTATGCAACATATGGGGGTGATTTACTAACCTAAACACACACACACACCAGGTGTGTGTGATTTTCACACAGCAAAACGTATTTATCAACCAAAAAGTCTCTAAAAGCATATTTCCACTAATGCCATATATGTAAAAATCATGCATGGACTCTGGTGGCTGGAATATGCCTCTTGTAATTCCAACCATAGGGATAATCCAATCCTATACTGGGAGGTGGCTAAGGCTGTTTTGCGTGGTAGAATCCTGGCATACTCATCCTCCCGCAAAAAGTTAACCATGCACCAATACAAATCCAACTGTCAACTGGCTAGGCGGGCGTATTCTGCATTTAAATTAGATCCATCCCCTGATAACAGATCTGCGTGGCTATTGGCTAAACAAACGTGCGACCACTGGATCCAACAGTATGAATCCCTTATTAGATCAAGTAAGGAAGTGGAGTTGTTCAAATTTGGCAATAAGCCTGGTAAGCTCCTGGCCAACCTTGCTCGGGGCCGGAACACATCCTCTCATATCACAAAACTGGCTGACAGCGAGGGTAATATCCATACTAACCCCCACACTATTTCAAACTTATTTTCCTCCTATTACCAGACCCTATATGGGTCCCAGCCGGACAATCCAGTTGGTGGTACGTCGTACCTTCAATCTATGGAACTACACTCGCTGACAGAGGAGGACCTCCTTCTCTTAAATGCGGAGGTGACCCTTCCAGAACTACAACGGGTAATTAGGTCCTCCCCCCGAGCAAAGGCACCAGGACCAGATGGGCCCTCATCTGAATTTTACAAATTACTTACGGAGGATATCTCACCTACTCTCATTGCTCTTTACAATCATATCCTGCATAACCACCAATACCCCCCTACGTTTGACAATGCGTATATCAGGTTACTGCCGAAAGCCAACAAAGATCCCCTTATGCCATTATCCTACCACCCTATATCGCTCTTGAACCAAGATGCAAAATTTCTATCAAAAATTATGGCCAACAGACTAGCGACCATTTTGCCTAAAATTATTTCACCTGCTCAATCGGGTTTTGTTTCTGGTAGATCTGCTGTTGTAAATATTCATAAAACTATAGCTGCCATGGAACATGCTCGACTGTCTGGCTCTTCTTAGCGTACACTAGCCCGTTTGGCATTGGACGCTGAGAAAGCCTTCGACAGTGTGAACTGGTCATGGCTCAGAAAGGTTATGCAACATATGGGGGTGATTTACTAACCTAAACACACACACACACCAGGTGTGTGTTATTTTCACACAGCAAAACGTATTTATCAACCAAAAAGTCTCTAAAAGCATATTTCCACTAATGCCATATATGTAAAAATCATGCACATGATGCATATATAATGCTGCTTCACAGTTTAGACAAAAATGGTTAGCTCATGCTTTTACATTCCTGCATTCATCAACGCAAGCAACACAACATAGAGCTAATTTACCCAACATCACCTTGGAATTCCTTCAGGGCTTTGCACAACACACCTGCTGGGTGTGTACACATTACAAAGGTGTTTAGATTCCACCTATAGATCATGCTGGGAGGGAACACACTGCAGAGGTGTATACACGTTTGTGGTGTGTTTATAAGGTTAGTAAATCAACCCCATGGGATTTAATGGAATGTTTTTTGACTTTGTCTCCACTCTCTACACCTCCCCGAACGCACAAATATTCACCTCCACATTTCTATCCGCCCCCTTTCAACTCTATAGAGGCACACGCCAGGGATGTCCCCTATCCCCTCTTCTTTTCAATTTGGCCATAGAACCCTTAGCATGAAACGTGTCATCTTCCGATCTATTCACAGGCATAAAAATAGGACCCCACCATATCCAATCGATGCTATTTGCCGACGACATACTCCTCTTTCTTTCTGACCCTGACACCCAAATCTCACTTATTCTCAACCATATAAAACACTTTGGCACCTTTTCGTGCCTTAGCATTAATATCGACAAAAGTGAATTGCTATACCTTTCCCACACCCAGCACACAAAAGATCCGCCATGGTTATCTAGCTACCCTATTCGCATACAATCCAAATCCATTCGTTATTTAGGAATCCATATACCCAAAACAGCAACGGAAATGTATACCTTGAATTATTGCCCCATTATAAAACGTATTGTACAAGAACTTAACACCTGGCAACATCTCCCTCTTTCAGCATTAGGAAGATGTCACCTGATCAGAATGGTCAGCTTTGCACGTCTCCTCTACCCTCTTCAAACTATCCCCTTCCTCCTTAGACACAAGGACATACAACTCATCAATCAATCCTTCACCAAATGTATATGGAGGGGGAAAAGACCTAGAAAACTTCAACTCCCGAGATCCCATCTGGGGGCCAATATGCCAAATACACGTCTCTATAATCTGGCATGCATTTTGCGACATGTCCAAGACTGGCTCAACGACTCCAGTCACTATACAAATACTCCTATTGAACAAAATCTGGTACACCCATGGACGCTCTCGGGAGTTGTCCACACCCCTTTACACGCTCTACCAGGCCACATCAAACAAAACATTCTACTGCGTGACAGCATTGTCACCTGGAGGGAAGTGAGGAAGATATATGGTCTTCAGGGCACAGTCTCTCCACGGTTGCCTATAATTTCTACCCCTCTTTTTCCGGTGGGCTCCACCTCCCGAATATTCTAACAATGGCAAGAGAGAGGAATACACACCTTACAAAACTTTTTAAACCCCCAGGGGACCTACTTTTCCTTTGCAGACCTCACACAAGCATATAACATATCCCCTAATCATTTTCTCCAATATGCCCAGTTGACTCACTTTATGAAATCCCACCTGCCACCATCCAGTGCAAGAGACAAGGGCCCTTCGACATCATTCCTTCATTTGTTCAATTCTCCCTCCACTAAAATGTCTCTGTCCCAGTTGTACAGTACTCTTAGCGCCACCCACCGGGAGTCATCACCTTCGACACCCAGGTTTGCTGTTAACTGGGCTCCTTTATTGCAACTCACACCTGAAGACACACATCAGCTCTTGCTCAGGGGATGGTCGAGTCTACTTAAACATATGACTAACAAACAATGGAGGGAAATACAGTTTAAAATTATTCACAGGGCTTACTATGCATTGAATTTCACCCCCACGTCGGCCAACGCCACCTCGATCACTGATTGTCCCAAGTGCCAATCCCCACGCCCTAACTTGATGCACCTCCTTTGGCAATGCCCATATATACAACCCTTGTGGCAATCAACACTTGATTATATGAACTCACTCTCCAACAGGCCTAGGGATTGTTCCCCAGCAATATGTCTATTCCACTCCCATTTCTGAACAGGGCAAGGTAGAATCTTTAACCCAATGGGAACACTATTGCCTATTGACTGTCAAAAAACACATATTACATAACCGGCTTAATCCTCAACTTCCCATATTGACTGATGTCAAAAACACACTTCACCAACTCATGCTAATCCACAAACTAGATACCAAAAATAACTTATCCAGCACAGGAAAATGTTTCCATACATGGACCCGCTTTTTAACAACCGAATGTACTATTGACCAATTGAAGGATATTATGCTAGCTTTTCAGAACTCACGATGGTACCTTCTAGCATCGTCGGAGGGCTCTCTAGGCAAACTTGATGTTCTCAGATAGTATGCGGTTGGAGACTAATCTCTTGGAAACTGGACCAGCACTCTTTACTATGCACTCTTATAGCTGTGACTTATTCCCCCATATCAGATGCCACTCATACACTTTACATTAAATTATTCGATTATTTTCCCCTCCGTTTTAAGCCCTTTCCGCACCACTCTTGATCCTACCATATCACCAGACACAGACTAGTTGATGACTGTTACAGTCTCAGTCCTCCAGGCAACCACACACTGTTAAACTGTTAACCTGTTAAATTGTTGGTTAGATGTTCTTATAATACATAATAAGACTACAGTGGTAATCAACATGCAAGTTTTGAATGCTTTATAAAACTCTGATTGCTCAACTTTAATACTGCTTCCTTGAAAACGAGATATGCAGCATAATGGTTTCTGACTGTAATCCTCTGATTTATGTCAATTCTAACTGTATTACTGACTATACTAATTATGTGATGACTCTGTTGTAAATGAAGATTACAAAGAGTTGCGCTAGGAGAAAATATTCTAATATTACATTTGTCTTTAAGCTAAAGTAAAAAGTTGTAAAACACAAACAGCTAAGAAAGGACTGAAGAAATCATGGGAGAAGTCTTACTAACATTTTTGACTCAAAATTGCTCATTATTAGGGATGAGCTTTGAGCTAAGAATAAGTTCAACCTAAACCCAGCCTGTTCAGTAAACAGGTGAGCAACTGTGTTCCTTGGTGCTGTCTACATTCTAGAAGGGCCAGGGCAGGTATTTGAGATGGTGGGTTGTCAGGGCATTGCTCATAGTGATTTATGGTGTATCTACTTTCACTGAATGACAATGTTTATTTTTTAAATAAAATACGTTTTTTATGGTGTCTGGGTTTTTTAAATTATTTAAAAACTTTGGGGGGTGATTGTTGCAAAAAAAACCTTGCTACTCAATGTGTACTGTCCCATTTAGAAATTAAAAAAAGCGTGGGGTCCACTTAAAATCTATACCAGACACTTATCCATACATGCAGCCTAACTAGTCATGAAAAGCCAGCTGCTCCCCTCTTCTCATCGATACCGGGCCACAAGCCCACAGCATTAGGAGGGTATCCTAAAAGAATGGAGCATCCCCACATTTTGTCCTTCAAAAGGGATGTGGAGGTCTGCAGGTAGGGGACATATTGGAATCTGCAAGAATAAGGGGGCCCCCAGATAGACAGCCCTTCCCTCTATGTGAAAGAGTACAAGGTAGATAGCATACCTTGTTACTTATCCAAAAAAAATCTTAAATAAAAACACAGGTACTGTAAAAATGTCATAAAAAAAAACAATCAAGCAATGTAATGGAATGTCAGTTACAATGAACAATGACCTGCCACACAATGATTATGCTGCCCCGCTGCACTCCCATCACAGTTCCCTGGCTTCTGTGGTAATGAAAACAGAGCAACCAAGAATCCTAGGATATGTCATTGCCCAAATTTGGTAAATGATGTGACCCAGAAGCAAGCTGAAGGATGTGACTGTCATTTAGGTAGTAGTTTTTTAAAGTCATTTTTGCTGAGTTACATTGTACTGGTGCATAACTTAACAAGCAGGTTTAAGGTATCCCCCAAGCATGTTACTTTGAATGTTTTGTTTTTTTG
>NW_017307530.1:87930-117609 GCF_000935625.1 Nanorana parkeri | reverse complement strand
CCCATGGCTGTCCATAACTACCCATACCCTTTTTTAGCAGCAGCTTGAAAATAGGCCTTTATATAGGCCAGAACAAATTACAAGATTCATCTCCCATAGACTCACTGGAGTTTGCCTCTCTATTGGGAGTTTGCTGACTTCCTGCGGGATTCAGTAAATGTCCAAAGAACCGAACATTGCTCAGTTCGCTCATAATTATGGCAATTGAAAGACAATAGTCCAGGGGACTGGGACTGCCTGCCAATGGATCTCATTGCAGCTGTCAAGGAGTGAGTAAGAGCCTCCAATGATAATTAAAACACATAACTGCATCCATCATTAATTTTTCAGTGTTAAGGAGAAATAAGAATACTTACAAACATTCACTGTGTTGCTAACTTCTCCTGAAATTCTGTTGTAAAAGAGATAGAGAAATTGAATAAAGCATATGCATGGTAGTAGGGCTAATTAGAACACTGATTACATTCTATTACACTCTATCCAAATTATATTTGTTGGATGATATTGGCTGAAATCAGCATTACATTATATTTTTTAAAGGAAAATAATTTTTCTAAAACATTTCCTTGTGAAGCAGGCCAATGATAATATGCCAAATATAACAATTTAGCGGTATGATTTGGGCAGTGTTTACATCCTCTGTAAATGCTCTATATGGCTCTTTTGAGATGAAGATGAGGAAGGTGTGGATTTAATAGGTATGAAGATTCACTGTGAGCCAATATTAGACAGACTTCCCCATCTTCAACATTTTGTTTATAAACCCACACTTACCCTCACTGTGGTGCTTTTTTTATCCAGCTATTGGCAAAGTGACATCATTTGTTGGGATTAAAAAAACAAAGATATAACAATCCTAAGTGTTCCTAACAATCCTAATCCTAAAATATACTGTGGTTAGAAAGGTTATAATTTTTCCCAGCAGTGACAGCCTTTCAGCCACATTCATTGAAGCAACTGCCAATATAGTCTCAAATGAGGAAAATGACACCCTCTTTATTGTAATAATTAATAACCCATTATTTCCCTAACAATTAAACCTTTTATCGGTAAAGTATGTTTACTGTCTGTCTTTAAAATTAGCTTATGAAATGCATTTATGTCAGATGACACACTAATTTTATGGAGGAGGATTTGCAATAAAATGAATTTAGAGTGAATTTAAGCTAAAAGATTTAATGCAACTTGCCTGCTTTCTTCTCCTTCTAGCAGTTTCCTGTAGGTAGCAATCTCAACATCCAAGGCCAGCTTCACATTCATCAGTTCCTGATATTCTCTCAATTGGCTATTCATCTCTTGTTTCAGCCTCTGCAGAGCAGCCTCTAGTTCTGCCAATTTGCCACGAGCGTCATTTAGAGCATTTTCTCCTCTTTGTTCAGCTTCAGCAATGGCTATTTGAAGAGCTGCAATCTAAACACATGCAACATGTAGAGCAGATGACTTACCCAAATATTAATAAATACATAGCAATTGTAGGTAAATACCAATTTTTATGGAATTTCATTTTCCTGACAGATTTGTTTTCTAACAAACTGTTTTTAAGATAAGACCACTGAAAATAAACTATTTTTTTCTGGGAAAATCCCTTAAGATAAATTTTATCTTTTGAGTTCATTTTTATCTTTTAAATTTTAACTTTTGAAATACCTTTGTAATATTAGTGATAAAGTATTAAATACTGCTCTGATTAATCTGTTATGTGAAAAAGTACTACTAATTTAACACTATGCGGGCATTAAACCTCTTCCAATTACCAAAATGTTTTCATGTTCAATCCTCTGTCTCTCATCAATCCCAGTGTCACTCAATTGGTGGAGTTAGACAAAAAAAATCAAAACACAATCAATTCTTTAACAAAAAAAGATATATAGTAATTTGCATTTTTGACTCATAATAGTCTCAGATACCTAATTAAAGTAGAGCTCACATAATTCTCTACAGCACGTTCCCAAGAAGCAGCTAAAGTGTGCTCATAGTCAGCCAAAGCTTCACCATACTAGAATCAAGAATGTCCTTAGAACTCTGTTATGTGCACAATATTTATTTAACATACTGCACATGCTCATAACAGAAATACTCATCTGATTTAGGTGATGTTTGGAGACAGGTAAATGTATCAATTTATTTTTTCTAATTGTATATTAGAATATTCTTACCTGTTTCTTTACATTCTCAATTTCAGCTTTAAGTTTCTGGATAGCTCTATTAAGTTGGGAAATCTCATTCTTCTGGTTTTTCAGCTCATCTCCTTGTTGCCCTGCTACACTCTGCAGCTGCTGGAACTTTTGATAGAATCACAAATAACCAGAAGTTACGTGCACCGTAAATACAGTAATAAGTGTTGGATCTGTTAGTGTGGTGGCTTAGTGGTTAGCACTCTTGCCTTGTAGCTCTGGAGTCTTGTTACTATTTTCATAGCCTACCAGGAACCTCCGTGGAGTTCACAAGTATTATTTAATTCAATCAAATAATAAATAAATAAATAAATCAAATAAATAATCAAGATATATTGTTTTCAACCGTGTAATCTGTTTATAAAGCTGCTGCTGGAAATTACCTATTCATTTTCAATGTATTATAGCAAAGGTGAAAAAAACAACAGTCTATTATCAAGATAATTTTACCAATTTGTAAAGATTTTTTAGGGCTTTTTGCCCAAAATTTCACAGACAAACACCACCTGTAATTCTATGTATTTATTTTTAGTGGTGAGAATGAGTAGAATGAATCTTCTACAAGGTGATCTTTATATGTATACATACTTTATACGCACATCCACTGCATGTTCTCTACTTTTTCTCTCTGAAAACTTCCTCCTTGGTGTTTTACATCCAAAAACATACTTATAAGTTGTATGGCTTGTGAGCAAACTGACTCCAGTGTTGATGTGTTTTATTGTCTTTTGGGGAGCCTGGTCCCCCCTAATACATCTCCTATGTAAAGCTTTGCATTATTTAATGATGCTATATAAATACAGAAAACAAATAGTAAGCAGTCTAGTAATTGATTCTCTCTGAAATCTGGCTTGTGGGCTTGTTTATGCAAGTAATTGCAGGTCCTCACCTTGTTCTTGTAAGTATCCTCTGCTTCAGCTCTACTCTTGTTGGCAAGTTCCTCATACTGACCCTTGACTTCAGCAATAATGTCATCTAAGTTGAGAGATCTGTTGTTGTCCATAGAGAGGATGACAGAGGTGTCAGACACCTGTTGTCTAAGCTCATTGAGCTCCTGTAATTTTAGCAAAAAGCCAGTTATCACAGTGCAGGAACATGGGAGATCAGAGACACAATAAAAAGAGAGAAAATGCAAAAGTTTAGGCTGGAATTGCACTTTAATTGACCTAGGCTAAGGTTTCAGAAGAAAGCTCTACAAAAAAATAGAAAATAAACTACAGACAATGTACATTACAGATTAGTTATTACCTGATCGTACAGAGTTCTTAAGAAGGCAATTTCATCATTGAGTGCATTCACTTTGGCATCAAGCTCCACCTTATTTAGGTAAGCTGCATCAACATCCTGGAAAAGTGAAAATTGTTAAATGAGTTGATCTTAAAATGAAACAGGAAATACAGACATTTTAAGATTTAACAAAGCTAGTTTTTATAAAATGCAAAGGTCCACAGATGCCATTTAGTTGGTAGACATTTTTTTAATATGTTATTATGGGTATAGCCATTACTAACCTCCTTCGGAAAATGCTAGTTGCCTGGTTGTCATGCTGACCATTGTCTTCTACACTTTGAATCACTGACCCAGTATAAGTATGCAGATCAGCTATAGAGGCTGCAGAAAAAAAGATTGAGGACTATGTGTCCTCAATTTCTTTTTCTATTTTACAAGGGAAATATCAGGGGGCTTTTTAGACCCCTGCTATTTCCCCGAAGCCCCCCAAGAGTAAAAAAAAAATTAAATTTAAAGCCGGCCGACTCCCTGCGTTCAGGTGCGGGAGGGGGTGTGGAGCTGTATTGAAGTCAATGGCATCTCCCACATTGCGATCGCCCGCACTCGAACGCAGGCACATTAGTGTCTGCATTCCGGTCCAGTGCGATCTGCAAAAATAGTGCTCGCAGCATTTTTGCGGATCGCACTGGACTGCAACACAAGCACTAATGCAGGCGATCGCACTGTGGGCGAGGGGCCTGCCTGCGGAGCCTGGCTGCGGTGCCATTGACTTCAATGCACCGCCACGCCCCCTCCTGCCCCTGAATGCAGGTGTTTTTTCGTTGGTAGATCTCAATGAGCTCGTCATTTGAAAAGTAGATCTCCAGACGAAAAATAGTGGGTGCCCCTGGCTTAGACAGAGAAAGTGGGAAACTAAGATCTGCATAATTGTTTCAAGTCAGTAATTTAAAGTAATGAAGCAACAAGGTTACCATCTCAGACAGGCATCAAGCACTTTTAGAAGGAAGCCAGCAATTGCAGCTTCATGTTTTTCTCATGATATGTTTCCTCCAGGGCCCATTCACACATTTGAGCTGTAACACACAAAAAATTGCAGCGCATGTCAACGCATGGCTCATTATGCTTTTTCCTGTGCTATTTATTGTTATTCATATTCATTCAAAGCACTGCCACTGAACAATGCATAGCTGTGCATCACAACACGCATTAAGTGCCTCGTGGTGAGCTGTGATGTGTTGAAAAAAAAAGGTGAATGCATATTACTTGCCCCCTAGAGGTGCATTGGTAGCTTGTTTATAGTGAATAGGTTGACTTAAAACAAAGCACATAAATGTGCTACATAACGCGCATTAATGCATGAACTTTCGAAATGTGAATGGGCCCTAAACATATTTTAACTGTATTAAATGAGGAGCATGAACAAATATATTTAACAAAATTATAAATATCAACATACAGAGATTAGGTTAGAAAAAGGTGATAGAAAATAGGTGTATCCAGTAACAGTCATTCAGGCATTTGTTATTGGCGTGTAACCAGTTCTAAAAATAATTGATGTATAGACCTTACTGTTTTATATGGTGATTACAAAAAAAAATAATACCCATGGCAAGCTTCTATATTCCTTTCATAGCAAGACATTCAGAATTGTCATACAGATATGAAGGCCAGGTACCGATCTTACCTTCTTGAGGACTACAAAATCATTCTCTGCTGAAGTGCGCAGGTTGATTTCCTCCTCGTACCTATAAAGAGACACACGTTCATTATGATAATGTAATGCAAATGCTTGTACTCCTTTAATAAGATCTGAAGTTACATTAGTGGTCCTTTAGGTTAAGTTCACATCTGGGCGATTCCTTACCGTGCGGTTTTGTGCACGATTGCCGGTCACCGAGTCGCGCACCACAGCCGATCACGCTGGCGGCACCATTATTTTCTAATGGCACCCCAGTCGCTCCGGGCAGATCGTTCAGTTTCCCGTCGTGATTCAGCCTGTGCAATTGAACACAATCGCGACTAAAAAAGCTGTGCGTCGTGTGTTGCAAAAAAAGGTACTTGTACCTTTTTTTAGCGATTGTCACACCGATGTAACCCTATTGACATCAATGGGGCCACGCAGCAATCACTATGTGCACCTAAACACAATCGCGTGGTCCCGGGACGCGCATCCCAGGATTGCTCAGATATGAACCTAGCCTTAAACTCTGGAAACAGCACCAGTTCTCAGCTTTCTTTGATGTGGCAGCTTCTCAGCAGATAAAACACACCTCTCTTCATCAAACAGCGGTTGATATTTAGGTGTTATTAATATTATTGTTTCCTGAGTGAGGGGAGAAGGGGCAGTTACCTGGTAAAAGGCTCTGATCTGAAATTATGCAGCCTCAAATATAACCAGGCAACATTCGGTATTGATTTGTTCAGCACTGTCTTTTGGTATAAGCTAAACTTCGGCCCTCCAGCTGTTGTGGAACTTTAAGCCCCATGAGGCATTGCAAGACTCTAACAGCCACAAGCATGACTCCAAGAGGCAGATGCATGATGGGATTTTTAGTTTCAGCACAGCTGGAAGGCCAGAGTTTGGATATCCCTGTCCTAAAGAGCCTATACATTACTGCATATGTTTTTCTGTATATGTTTATAGTGTGTACAGATACATTTATCCTTGTTTACTATAACTTTGACCAGAGCCTAAATTATAGGTGTGTACCTGCGCTTAAATTCCTCAACACGATCTTGCTCATTACGAAGCTCTGACTCCAAGCGACCTTTATCACTTCCAAGAGCATCTAGTTGCTTCTTCAGATTGTTGATATAGGCTTGGAAAAGAGGTTCAATGTTACTTCTTTGACCAGACTGTCCACCACCCTGTTGTTGCAGCAGGCTCCATTTCGTCTCAAGCACTTTATTTTGCTGCTCGAGAAATCTAACCTAATAAAAAAATTGGCAGTAGAGAAACATATTATACTTTTGCCGAGCTTTGATTAAGACATACCATTTAAGCTAAGTTATATTTATAGAACATTGTTGTATTACAGGAAATGTACACTCCAACAGCAGTCAACACCCACTGATTGCAGATATTAAAACATTTATACATAACTAAAGGCATTTAGAAATGCAAAGAGCAAAGTGCACTGTCCAATAGGAGCCTACCAGTATCCATCTTTCACTGATATGACACCAGTGATCTTGAATCTGCTTCATGGTTTTCATCATCATTACATAATTGTGACACATTAACAGGCTTAATCAGTATGAAATTGCAAAGAGTAACCGTGATATACAAAGTGCAGTAACTCATAGCAAACAAATCGATCTGAGTTTTGCAATTAGATCATATAAAAGTATTCTGAACATAGAAAAGCTTATACAGTAGCTGATAAGTTCTGATTTGTTGCTGAGCTATATTTTATCCTTTGCATTGCTTATCTGAGTAAGTTTATCACAGAGATTTTTTAAAACAAGAATATACTAAAAGCATTGATATGCAGTGCCTCATAATAGCCATTTAAAGATCATTTGTCATTGATTAACTGCCTTAGCCTAATTACAACTAATTTCTGATTGGTTGCTATGAGATACTAGAAACAACTTTGCTTTGCATCATGTTATTAAATTAGACTCTAATGATGTACTTGGAATTTGCATTTCAGTGCAAGTTTGAACAGTAGGAATTTGGAATAACAATAACAAGGATATCAATATAATAAAAACAAAACAGGAATCAGAAACATAACACCTTACCTTGTCTATGAAAGAGGCAAACTTGTTGTTTAGGGTCTTAATCTGTTCCCTTTCTTCCTTCTTGACTACAGAAACATTTGGATCAATTTCAAAGGAGAGTGGAGTCAGGAGTTGTCTGTTAACAGTGACGTTTACAATAGATGGAGGGGCAGGCCCAGAACCACCTCCATAGCCACCACCGAAACCACTACCACCACCAAAACCACTACCACCACCATAACCACCACCAAAACCAGAATCCCGAGAACTACTAATGGAGGAAACTTTTCTGCCGCCACCCACGTTCAGGAGGCTTCTACTGCCAAATCCTGCACTTGGTGCAGAGCGAAGACCTCCACCACCAAATTGAGAGGATGAGCTGATGGTCCTGCCGCCACCTCCTCCCATAGAGGATGAGCTAAATCCTCTGGAGGATGCTGCATTAGAGGATGAGAAACGAGTGTTATAGCTCATGGTTGCAGCGGTACAGCAGGAGATGGACTGTGGGCAAATTCAATAAGTGAACAAGTGCACTAACTTTACTACTCTTATGCTTTTATCTTCATAAGATAATGGGCTTGGCCATTTTTTAAGGTGATCAGTTTACATTTGTGTCCCCGCCATGCCCTGAAGCAGTTTCTTGTTGTCAACCTGTTAAACATACTTAGAGGAAAAAATGTTGTTTTGCTTGAAGGCTTACAGGTTGTCTGTGTTGTAAAGTTATATAACTGTATTTTTCATAAGAAATTAAACAAATAAAACATTTTTTGAAGAACAAATGACATTTTCTTCAATTCTTTCAGTCAATAATGACTGTATGTTAATAATGTTTAACAGATGTTCCACTATGAAAGTCCTGCCAGACTAAAGCTGGCTATCCACTGTAATATAACATATAAAACATAACATATAAAATAAAATATTGATCGAAGAATCTTCCACTGTCTTCATTGTATTGTATTATATTATCTGGACAGAGTTCATTGGCTGCCGGCTCGGTTCATTCACAGATTTTCCAAAATGTGCATAGTGAGTGGCCAGCTTAAGTATGTCACATAAAGGGTTTATTTCAGGGGTGTGCAGTAAATATGGCCATACACAGGCAAATTGCAGCAGGAAGCTCTAGGTGGCCAGATCTACAACAGTTTTAGCTATTCAAAGTGATAGCAAACACACATTTTGTAGGGGGGGCTATAAAGATAATGCATACCTACTCATGAGACCCTCAAATAACTGTATCTTCAGTTCAAGTCTTTCAATGGCCATTTGGATGTGGGGCATTCCTGACTTCAAGAGTCAGGAATGCCCCACACAGAAGCGGCTTATTACTCCAAAACAAGAATGAGCACTACCAATTAGGCTTGTGTCTTCAGACATTCCAATATCTATTTAGTGCATCTATTGTGAAAGTGTCATAGAGATAACCATGCATCTCAACAGTCTCTAATTTAGAGGCACTGTCCCTCATTTGGATTCGCACCAAATCCTTCTTTGCTCGTTAGTTGTCCCTCTTTTTGGTCTAATGCACAGATGAAAAGGTAAAAAACAAAAAAACTATTCTAGGTTTAACTATTCATTTTGGCATATAACTTTCCAAAGTATTTAGTTGCTTCTTCAGATTTTTTGTATGGGCTTGGAAATTAGGGTCAATGTTACTTCTTTCCATTTCGTCTCAAGACTTTATTTTGCTGTAAGAAGAATCTAACAATAAAAAAACTGGCATTAGAGAAACAGTATACTTTTGTCAAACTTTATTAAGACATCACTTGTAGCAGCCTGGTGTTCGGTCCTCTGGGGGACCCAGGACAATGGCAAATTCATTTAGGATGGTGAGAAACAATAAAATATATAAAAATAATTTTTTAAAAATGAATAAAACCGACCCCCGCTGCCCCCACCATCTGCCTGCGAATAAACACGCACCTGAGGGGCATGCACAGGTTGGGTATTACATTTTTGGGGGGTCGCATCAAGGTGTGTATTGGAGATCATCCTGCATGTTGGTAGACAGATGTGTGTGTATATACAGTATGTATGTGTGTGTATATATATATATATATATATATAATTAGGAATGCACCGATACCATTTTTTCCAGACTAAGTACAAGTACCGATACTTGTCCAAGCGCTCACAAATTCAATCACTGATAGTTTTTTCTTTATTGTCATGTGACAGTTTTTCTAAAACAATACAGACTAATGATTTATGGACAGTGGTGGAGCACCAGGGCCCAGTCGCAGCTGCAACTTCTGCGACCCTGGTAGTTCTCCTGAAAATGCCAAGTATCGGCACTGGTATATGAACTGGTATCCGTGCACCCTTACTTATTTTATTATAATAGGATTTGTGGAATATGAATAAATGTTGAGAGCTGAGTTGTATAAAAAGGGCAATTTCAGGTTGATTAGAGTCCAACTCAAATGAAGCTACGCCAGTACAAGATGTATTCTTACGGATTGCCATTAATGCTGCACTTTGTGACTGGCTTCTTGCACATCTATAAGCCCGACAGCTTGCATTTGCAATTTGAGCTAATGCTTAAAATTATATGTGATCCATCAAACACAAAGGACACACTCTGGGGCAACAATGACAAACATTTTTAGAAATTCCTGCAACAGGTGTGGTAGCTATGCAAGGTTTTCTAACTATGAAAAGTGTTTTACTTAGACGTGTCTAAATGACATGGCAAATAACCATCTCCAAAAGGTGAAAGGACTTTTTTTTTAGATGGCAATACTATACCTGAATACTGCACTAGCTTGATTTTTTGAAGCTTCGCATAACCTTTGCCAAACTACTGTAGAACACCCAATGGTTGACAGTACTGTTCTATCCCCTGGGTGTCATTCGCACAGTTTGGTGTTTCTGGTCATCCTGTGAAGCCCCCCTTTACATCAGAGCTCCCTGCTTTTACATCATAGCCCCCCTTCACATCACAAACCCCCATTCACATTAGAAGTCACCCTTCACATCAGAACCCCCCATTCACATTAGAAGCCCCCCTTCACATCGGGGGACCCCTCTTCACATCAGGAGACCCCCCTTCACATTAGAAGCCCCATCCTTTCACATCAGAGTCCCCCCTTTACATCAGATTCCCCCTTTCACATCAGAGTTCCCCCTTCACATCAGAAGTAGGGATTAGCTCAGGTTTGGACCGAAAACATTTTGAACCTCCGAACAAGGAAGTGTCATGTGAATTTTGACCCAATGAGCTGCGGGCTGCTATCCCAGTCCTGCTGTTGCATATAAACAAAGGGACGGGATACGTGTGCTGATGTAATTTGCCTTATATGGCTACATAGCCATATAAGGTAAATGTAATTTACCAAATATAGGCATGTAGCCATATAAGCTCAATGACATCACTGCATCCCAACCATCTGCTTACATCGAGCTGTGGGGGGAGCGAAGCTTCCGTCCATGTTCAGGAGGAATTCCTTCCAGGTTCAGAGGAGCTCAGGTACAGACTGGTTGCAGTCTGAACCTGAGCTCATCCCTAATCATGAGCCCTTTCATATCAGAGGCCTGCCTGCACCACGCAAAACATTTTAACCATGGCACCCTGGCTGGAAAAGAGTGAGCAGCTAGAGCATGTGATAAGAAAAAGGCTAATGTGCACTGAAGAGTAGTGATGGTGGGAGGGAAAGAAGGAATGGAGATGACAGAAATGTGGCTGTATCTGAAGGGACAAGTGGTGTCCACTTGAAATAGACATAGGGGAGAATTTATCAAAACTGGAACAGACAGGATCTGGAGCAGTTGTCCATAGTAGCCAATCAGCTTCCCTCTAAAATGTGTTCAGTTAAGCTTTTAAAATGAATGATAGACGCTGATTGGTTATTATGGGCAACTGCTCCAGACTCTTTCTGTGCCAGTTTTGATAAATTACCCTCAAAATGAAGAGCTAATGAATGGCTGCTGTGAGGGTTTGTTTGGGCTGTGCCGAGGCAGTGCAGGTGCAGCCAATGCTATTCATTATGTCATTCACTATTCACAATACCATTAATGCTGAAGAAAATAAATGTAAGAGGTCTAAGGAAGTGCTGGTGCCACAAGGATCAACTAAGTTTTCTGTTCCTTTAGGATTGATGGTTTATACAGTTTAATGTGGCATGTATGTGCATTGTGTAGAACCTGTAAAGTAGCCACTGCTCCAAGCTCGCTCCCATGATAGACTACAATCTCAATACAAATTAATAAAGTAAATGTGAGATTGTAGTCCATCACAAGAGTGAGCTTGGAGCTCGCTGTGTGTGTTGTAAAGCTTGGAGCTTTACAACACACTCAGGGACCATGAGGAACAAAAGTATCCACCCTCCAGAAAGAAGGACAGTGTCAGCACCAATTCAGAGATGATTTGAGGATCTACAGCTGAGTGATACACAAATAAGATACATTTATGTTAATAGTTAGGGTACTGGAATGCATTTTTAAGTATTAACTCCTGAGTTTAGCATCACTTTAAAGGAAAATATGTTTTATGTTAAACTTGCACCTATACAGAAAAAAAATGTGCTGAAGTAACAAATCATTTGACATTTTGCCTCCCAGGGCCATGGGCTATGTGACTTCTGCAAACATCTAGACTTAAAGTTGCGAAAGGAAGGTTGTGGATAGCCGAACAGTGTTCGGCTCACTTCACTTCAGATCGGTCATTCACTCGGCTGCCCTCGGCAGCTTCGTGAATAGACCCCTTAGTGTTTCTTATCTTAAAGCCGTGACTGACACCCATTTTTTATTCATAAAACCATTTGGTGCTAGTATTCCCTTTTTTGTTATAAACCAACCTTCCCTCACACCACAGGCTAGGTAATATACATGTTGCATTTTTCTATTCTTAGACAGGAATACAAATATAAGGTAAAAACAGCTGAAATTAAAAAAAAACTACTGAATTTGAGTTAACATGCAGTTTATTAGACAACAGCACAGGTAGCTCAGAAGTTTAAACAATGTCCAAAAGGAATAACAATTCTTTCCAGACTGAGCATAATTTTCTCTAAATTGTACAGTGGTATAAGCATCACTTTCATTACACACATGTAAAAAGACATGCAATATTTATTGATACTCTTTACCATTTGGAATATAGTCAATTAGCTATCACCAAACAAGGCTTGCTCTAGGTTTTACAAAACTTGTTAGAGAAATAGGAAGCTACAGCATGGACATGATCACAGAAAAGTACAGTTCAAGAGTTTTCATCCCTAAAATACAAATCTCCATATGAATGTGTTTTATATATACATCAGAATATGGGGAATATTATTCATGCATCAATGGTATGATTATAACTTAACCAAAGATTAAAATTACTTGTGACTGCAAACAACCTTCATGTGTGTTTTGCTAATGCAGATGCTCCTTTGCAGATCATTACAGATAATAAACTATATTTTATTTACTTGTTTTGACTCATGAAAGTAGATTATTATCCCCTGATTACATTAATTCATACTGAAGGAGGTGTGGCAGATTTGCTCTTTCAACTGTTTTACCAGACTGGGCAGGGAAAATACACACCACCTGTTTTTGCTCTGAAGTATTGTAGGCATGTAGTAAACTAATGATTTAAATTCTTCTACAAACTATGCAGCAGGGTGACATATTTGTTATTCTGTATTGCTCCCTCCCTTTGGGCAAAATATGCATACATGGGTCCAGCTGTGCTTCTTTTTTTGTGTTAATGTCTGTATTTTCATATAGCATTGGTATATGAACCCTGACAGGTGGTCAGATGAATGATTAGTTCTAGGTTTACAGTGATGGTGGGAGAAGGACTGTGCAACCCAAATATAATGGAAGATCTTTACTCAGTGTCACAACAACCTGGAAAGCATTTTTGAATTGTATATTGCAGTTACCACTATCATTGACTAGATCTGTAGTTTCAGGGTGATGAGCAATGGAAGAGTTTGAGCTATATTAGCAGACAGGAAAGGAATATGTGTTGAAGATGTTTGGCTTAAGCTGTGTTTAGTAGCTTGTTCTGCTTGACGCAGTAGATGTTTTCGAGACGAAGGTCATGCCTTGTCTGCTTCCACTGCTGAAGCTGCCACCTCCAGAGTAGTCTCCTCCGCCGCCTCCAGCACCCATTGAAGATCCTCCTCCATATCCTCCACTTCCACCATATCCACCGCCTCCAGCTCCATAGCTTCCACCTCCAGCTCCATATCCTACACCACCAGCTCCAAATCCACCGCCAGTGCCAAATCCACCTCCTCCACCGCCTCCGTATCCACCTCCTCCACCAGCTCCGTATCCACCTCCTCCACCAGCTCCGTATCCACCTCCTCCACTAGCTCCGTATCCACCTCCACCGCCGCCTCCCATGGCCATTGATCCTCCTGCTCCTCCTCCACCTCCTCCTCCAATATTGTATGAAGTGGAGCCACTGACCACAGCTGCAGAGAGAGAGGTATTTGATGTTATAATAGATATTCTCTAGCTCTGCACCACAACAAAACTTTTAAAAAACAATTTACGTGTACTTACAGATATTAACAGGATTCACAATCTCTCCAGACATCCTGCAATGTAAGAGTGACAAGAAATGTAGTTATCTGTAGCTATAAAATGGGAACACAATATATTTTCATTGAATAATTTATTACATTTAAAACATAGGTTTCCAGAGCATGTGTTGTCGTTAAGGTGACATAAAGTCAAAAGGTTTTACACTATTTCAAATGCTGATGAAATCACTTACAAAAGATGCTGCCCCATGTTCTTTAAAAATTTTATTTTCCTGCAGAATCAGCTGGCCCTGACATCCTGTTTAGGGTGGCTCTTTTTCCTTGCAGGGCCCTATGGAGCCACCCTTGTGCGTGATAGTAATCTGTGTGTGTCTCCAAAAACGCACAGGCACAGCAATGCAATCCAACCCCCTGCCCCTCCCTCTTCCAAGCTAGTAGATGGATGGCTTCTGGAGACTGCTGTGTCCCTTGTAATCTTGTATTGGACCGGAAGTTCAGGGAATGGAGCTAAGAGAGGTGGAGCCAGCGGTTCAGAAACACGATGACTGTAAGTGCTCAGGCAAAATTTGCTGGGCAACGTATACTTGTTTGATCTGGATTCATCATTGAAAAAAAAAAGTTTGAGCGTTTAATTCTTCTTTAAAACACAAAATGTTTTTTTTTAAAGTATTTCAAAGTTTTCTTTGTTTTGTGGTGAGCCAAGACTACACCCGTACCATCATCATAAATCGCTAAATATTGAAACTCATACAGTTTCACTACTGGTAGCAGTGCCTAAATGGGGGTGGCATCAAAATATATTTATCAACAGCCCATGTTTGTCTGACTCACAACAACTTACGACTAACTGTCACTGCAGTAGGGAATTCTCCAATTTGTTTAAACCTTCGGAGGTTTGTTTCTGCCTAAGCATTACCAGAACTCACCTGCACTCCTCTCCTTCCAGCAGTGTTCTGTAGGTGGCGATTTCTATATCCAGGGATAGCTTCACGTTCATTAGTTCTTGGTAGTCACGCATCTGCTTCGCCAGATCTTCCTTTGACTTTTTGAGTGCAGCTTGGAGATCATTTAGCTTCTTTTGAGCATCTTTTAGAGCAAGTTCACCTCGCTCTTCAGCTTCTGAGATAGCTGTCTGCAAACTGGCACACTAGCAAAACCAAAGCAGCCAATTAATTTTCTTATATTTCTTTTTTATAACATAAGGGGTAATCTTTACTTTACTGGTCTATGAATGACTCATCTTTGTCATTTATGTGATAGCTCACCTGTTTCTTAACGCTTTCAATTTCAGCCTTTAGTCTCTGGATTGCTCGGTTCAGCTCAGCTATCTCAGTCTTGCTGGATTTTAGGTTACTGCCATGTTGCCCAGCAGTTTGTTTTAGCTGCTCAAACTGAAAAAAAACATGTGCAAAATATACTTAGATACACCACCAATCCCCAAAAATGTCCACACATACAACAACGGCCATCGTTTTGGAAAGTGTCCAAGGAACAATTTACTCAGACAACAGGTTCTATCCATCAGTGACCAATCAGATTCTCTATTCTCCAACACAGTAGAGGGAACTTAAATATATATTGTTGTGGGACCACAAAGTTTAATTTAACCCGGTCCTTATGATATTGTTATAAATGAGAGTACTGACAATTGCACAGGATTGTCTTTAGCTCAGGACTACTAATTTTATTTTATTTTTTACTTTATGAACAATATTATTTAAAGCATGTCTAAATACCCAAAAATGTAATTCTTACATGTAGTGACTACATATGTTTTTATATTTCGAGTTAGGAACATTTTCTGCAAGTACAGAAAATACTTAGTGATCTTGTCCTTGTCAGTTGAGAGCTGAAGGGAAGCACAAACAATCCTACTGTAAACTGCTAGTAAAATCAATTCACTATGTAATGGAGTTGAACAAAAGCAGACATGTTTGAGGTCCAGCCTGGGTGATAATCATGGCTACTTCTCTAGAGACAGTGGAGAAAGGAGTGTATGCACAAAAGGGGGAGGAAGTTTGTAATGTGAAAGATTACCATTTGAAAGTAAAGGGAAAAACTCAGATAAAAGTAACTAATGCAACCGCTATATCTAAGGCCTGGTAAGCTGCAATATATTACAGTTTTGGTTTTGGGTTTAAATACTATTTTACTTACTTACATCTTTATGGAAAGACCATACATTTCTGGACAGTTGGCAAATTTGTCTCAACTGCCTCAGTCTGGGAAATGATATGGTTGTTGGCCCATTGTGGAGATAAGTCATTGTTACTACAACATTGTAATTATTATGTACAGTACATGCTGTGAGCTAGTATCTTCAGACATCTCCTCAAGGCCAGTCATATGACCAGAGGCTCCTATTAATAGTAACCCATTACTCCTTTAGCCTTACAGGAAAAAGAGCTAATGTACCACCTAAAGCACATCCAATCTCCTACACCCAAGATACTACTGCTATTATCACTGATGTGCTAAACTACTATAATTTCCTGTTTCTTCACTATAATGTGTTACTCAATGTGACTCCAAAAGACATGGTGGTAGACAGTGGCGTCACAAGGGGGGCACGCGGGGTGCGGCCCGCACCCGGGTGGCACCATTGGAGGGGTGACACCAAAATGACTCACAGTCATTTTGGTGTCACCCCCCTCTGAAAAGTCGGGCGCTCGGTCATGGACCGAACGCCCGACAGTATCAGGAGAGAGGAGGGGTCCCGGCGGCACACCTTATCCTGCCGGGTGACTGTCCCCTCTTCTCTCTGCCGGCGTCCATCACCAAGATGGCCGCCGGCAGGTATCAGAATACTGCCGCGCGTGTGCGATGACGTCTCAGCAGGGTGACACTCGATTACTGCTCCGGGTGTCACCCAGCCTCGGGACAGCTCTGCTGGTAGATTAATTGGCTCCTCTCTAAGTTGGCCCTCTATGTATGCATGTGAGATAGGGACCTTAGATTGTAAGCTCCTTGTGGGTAGGGACTAATGTGAATGTGCACTATGTAAAATGCTGCGTAAATTGTCGGCGCTATATAAATACCTGTAATTAAAAAATGTGTTTTGCCACATCTGTGGATATAAACTGAGCTATATCATTGCATGTGGCCTACTGTAAGGAAATTCAGCCACACATAATGGACGAAATTTCCTTTCTATAGTAAGGCCTTCCACCAAACACTATGTTACAGAAAGATGTGAACATGAATTAGTCACCTACACCTTAGATAATGCCAGTATGAATGACATTCATATTGCCATAAAACTGTTCCTGGAATTATTCTGGTCTTCATGTTTTTTCCTAAATACCTTCATGGCGTAAGCGGCTTCAGCCTCATATTTGCTCCTCTGGGCGATCTCATCATATTGAGATTTAACCTCATTAATGATCCCTTGGAGATCCAGACTTCTGTTGTTGTCCATAGACAAGATGACCGAGGTATCCGCAATCTGTCCTTGAACTTCATTCATTTCCTGTAATTTATAGACAAGAGTGCATGGAACTTTAGTAAATAATCACATTACAAACCTCAAACAGCACAAG
Source organism: Nanorana parkeri (assembly GCF_000935625.1). NCBI lineage: Eukaryota > Metazoa > Chordata > Amphibia > Anura > Dicroglossidae > Nanorana > Nanorana parkeri. Next base: position 100,455 of record NW_017307530.1, on the reverse strand, counting down.
TATATTTATATATGTATTTATATCAATGCTTATAGATGGAAACATATTAAAATATAGCTTTTATTGGGTGTGTAATGTTAAAAATCTATTTTGAAAATGTTCCATGCTGACCCTATAGCTGTAAAGCAGGGGTGGACTCGGCAGGGGAGGGGGATTTGAACCAGGCCCTTACTAATAATATCTGTTTGGATGGTGACCCTGAGCGGAGATACTTCCCCACCTTGAATTACAGTATGCAACAGCTGCTGGGCAATATTATCTATATGCTCCCTGTTCAGACCTGCAATCACAGCGACTGGCACAGTAAGGTCTTTTGGAACCAGCTTTTTGATGTTATACAGAGAGCTGAATAAAAAGTGTTAAAAAATGTTCAAGGGATTACTAAAATGTGTGACACAAACAAATTGAAGCTGAATCCATTATTGCATACATTGCCTCGTCTAATGCCCTATAGAGCAGGGGAGGCAGGGTTACCACTGTAAGCCAAACAAGTTCTAATGACTTGCAATGCTCTCAGTCCAACACAGACAGCTTTCTGACAAGAGGTGAGAGCAAAACTATCACCTCATTAATAAGCTGCTTTTCATTCACCATTCAGCCACAGGCTGGCGCGGGTCCTAAACAAGGTATCATTGATCAACTGCAGTGTAGTTTGAAGGGCAGTCATTAGATGGGCAGAACTTACAAATCTGTTGGCAGGTACAATATCAGGGCTCAGACTGGGAGAGGGTGAAGCAGCACAAGGAGATAGTCAGCTGCAGTGCAGTGTTCCTGTGATAACAGGAGGGAGAGAGGGAGAGGGGAGAGAGCAGAGTGACATGTATGACCTCATCAGTCTGCTGCTTTTCCTTTGACTGTCCCCTGAATGGGGAGGGGACAAGACTGGTAAGTGTTACATAAAGGCAGAAGAGAAAAATCAAGTCACTGGTTGCCAGGAACTTGGTTCCAGGTTGCTAATTGCTGAATGGAGAGATGTGTATGACCCTTACACATCTCCCCGCCCAGCTCATAGCAACCTTGGATGCTCTAGAGGGTGGCAGGCACACTGCAAACATGCCACTGTGCCTGGTGCCCCCCTCCCCTACAAGAAGTCGCCTGAGGCTGCCTCATTATAGGGATGGCCCTGTTATAAATACATCTTTCAAATAAGCTCTGTTAGAACACAGTAATCATTTCCAGGTGCTTATATCTAAATTGGGTGTGCCATTATGTCAGCTGATTAAGGAGCAGGCGATCCTCTATATAAAAATGGTCAGCAGCTAACTATACTCTATGTATCATCATAGAGACATGTATTCTATAGAGAAAGCATTGAGAAGTTTAAGGGGGAACATGGCTGCATGACTGTACCGCTTCATAAAGTGTCCTCAGGAAGTTGATCTCATCAGTCAATTGATCCGCTTTACACTCCAATTCCACTTTGTTCATATATGCAGCATCCACATCCTATAGAAGAGTCAACTTATTAGAACATTGGGAAGGTTCTTTCTACAACATAACATAGACCGTATCATTGCTATTACCATCTACAATATGTAAAGTATTATTAGCATGTGTCAGTATTACTCTTCAATAATCTTTTCCACTACTCACCTTTTTCAATACCACAAATTCATTCTCTGCACTCGTGCGTTTGTTTATTTCATCTTCATATCTATCAGAAAGAATAACATTGTTGAAGTGTACAAAATAGATTGAAAAGCAAGAAAAGGCCTTATTAAAGTGTATGTAAACCTTAACAATCAACTTTTCCTATTCGGACCAATATTTAGTAGACCAAGAAGGACCTTCTTATTTTATTAAATATACAGTTGCAAATTGTTTGTAAGTAATACTTGTTGATCTTGGTACAAATCTTGTGAGCTGATAACTTCCTGTGCTTTCTCTGTCTATGCTGACTGATATCAGTTACAATATTCTCACCTATGCCTGAGAACCACAGAACCACACCCTCTATGTTATAGAGAAAATTAGAATGGTGGGGTCCTGTAGTTCTATCCTGTTTCTGTTGTCCTGATACAGTATTTTATGTGAGCGTTGTCATCTTAGGGCTGAAAGTGCGTTACTGGCATAATCACCAGGTGAAAATAAAGGAAACAAGCTTGAAAAAAGAAAATGAATGCAGTCAGTAAGCTAAAATATATTACATTCTAGTTTTTGGGTTTAGATACATGTTCCCCTGTAATAGACACAAACGTGCTAAGTTTTGAAAATTATTCTGGGTGAATATGTCTATGAGGATCCATTCACAGTTGCCAATAAGGCTGACTGCATACAACTCATGGGAACAGCTGCCGGTGGGAAGTTCTGTACAAAGTAATGACAGATGACAGTGCCGGCAGCCATGCGTGACCATTCACATGTAGGCAGAAATGCTGCCATTACCTGCAGATGATTACCTGTGGATGATAAACTGTGTACAGTCACCAATGGATGCAAACTGTTTGCGTCCAGGGGTGATCATCCATAGGTAATAGCCGCATGTCCCATTACAAGTGAACAGCTGCAAATGGCTCTGGGCACAACTGTTCACATGAGTCTCACAGAGCAATTTGTGAGACTCATGCAACTGACTCCATTCACGAGTTTGAATGGGGCCTTACAATTTGAAATAGTAAAATGGCAACAAAAGGTGTCTACACAGCTAGATACTGGTAATATATAAGCATTTTTAAAAGAGAGCTGCAGGAATTATATCTGAAAATAACAGTGAAAAGTGGGAGGTAAGTATAAAACGTTAAGTAAACTTATCTCTGTGCTGTCGGTCTCAAGATACAGAGCTCCTAAAACTGTGACCATGGTGCCATGGTACTGTTATCCCATTGCTTCCTGTTTGTCTGCTCTTTACTTCTGGTATCAGCTATTTGCTAAATAGAATAGGACATGCAATAGAAGGCTATGGGGCTGCTATTTCAGTGATTAGTACCATTTAGAAAACAGCAGTGACCAGAAGCAGAGAGCCCATGGACCAAATGCATTGAGCTAATGGTACTATTGCACTCCCATCCTGACTTTTGATGAGCTGTATATCAAAAAGAGCAGCATGGAGATAAGTGTAAATAACACATTATACTTGCCTCCTGCTGTGCTGGCTAGAAATTACCCCTGGAGTTCTCCTTTAAATAAGTATAAACGTTCTCCAACCACTTCTGTTAACACACATGAGATAATATCTAAAGCAAAGATACTATTGCTGTAGCATTCAGCCTTCAATCTTTATTTGTTAATGCAGTTCATGCTACTTTATGAGATAAAGGCAACTGATTTCTGTCGAATGTGACACAACCACTGGTTTCATTATGGGTTGAGATATCAAGCCTTAATCAAATCAAAACTTTAATAAGCCGGTGCAGATTTTATCATATGTGTAAAGTACGTAAAATCTGATCTGAATAACGTAAACTCAGATCTGACTGACTGCTATGGATAACAACAAATTGTCCACTGTGCTGGCCTAACTTCTAGGACATATGTATGAAATCAGCTTTATGTACTGTAGCTGACACATCAGTTACTTCCTAGTGAACATCTATCTCAGTTGCTTTACAATAAAAAGTTCAAGGTTTTTATTTTATATTATTGTGTGAAAGAATGATGAAGTTATGCTTGGCTTCTGTCAGTAAAGAATCCTACTTAAAAAAAAGGATCAAGTCCATTTCTTACGGGTTAGGTAGCAATCTAAACATCAGTCCCAAATCAATTCATGATAACAGCTTACTGTGGTCATGAAAGATGATTTCTGATTGAATTTCTTGGGTTACTTCAAGAAGTTCTTTTAAGAATGCTCTTTGCATCATGTTAATAAACAAAGATTGCCTGCTACATGTCTAACAAATATGAACCCAATGCAAATAAATTAAGAAATCATCTCAGATTTGTATCAACAAGCCTTTGCATGTTTTTATTCATCTTTTAATAAGATACATTTATTACATATGCATCCTCCAGGGCATCATTGACATCACTGCTGAATGTTTCCAGCAGCCATGGTCTAAGCACATAAAACAGATGGTCCAACAAAGTGCAGTTCACATATATGGGTAAGTAAGCTCTACCTGCACAGTTATATGCAGAGGGGGGATAGAAGTCACCTGTTATTAACCTTTTACGCAGAACTTCATGTACTATGACAGTGGCTAGTATTCTTAAACTGAGATCCTCCAAATTGATCTTATATTACTTATATTCAAATAATAACATAGCCTATATACCACGCTATATTTATACAATTTTGAATCCACTTCATGAAAGCATACTGTCACCATGAAAATAAACCCAAGACCTTAGAATTAAAGATTATTTGTTGAGAAAAATGGGAATTATACCATCAGTTGCCTTTGTCGCTAAATAATGTATGTTATTTTTAGCATTTTAAAGCACTGTTCATACATAAAGCAATACATGCAAAACATAGAGCTATAACATGAGTTTCAATCTGATAAATTAGACAAAGTTTTGAAACAGAAAGCATACTTGTTTTTGAAATCTTCTACCATGTCCTGCATGTTTCTCAGTTCTGATTCCAGACGGCCTCTGTCATTGTTTATTGAATCCAGCTGTCGCCTAAGGTTATTGATGTATGTTTCAAAAAGGGGTTCAAGGGTGCTTCTTTTTGTGCCACCTTTTTGACCATGCTCCTGCAGGAAGCTCCACTTTGTTTTGAGGACCTGATTTTGCTGCTCCAAAAACCTGACCTAAAATACCAACATACAGATAAAGGTACCAATGTCATACAAACTAGAACGCAAGTAAGGGTTATGAGCAATACTTTTTATGTGCATTTATTACCTTATCAATAAAAGATGCAAACTTGTTGTTGAGGGTCTTTATCTGCTCCCTTTCTTCTGTTTTGACTTTTTGAATACTTGGGTCGATTTCCAGGTTAAGTGGCGATAGAAGGCTCTGGTTAATAGTTACTTGTTGGATTCCACCAGGTGGGCATACAGGAAAATCTGGGCCACCATCAGGAAAGCCTCCTCCACCATATCCTCCAGGTCCACCATATCCTCCCCCACCTCCAAATGCTCCACCAGCTCCCATTCCACCTCCATATCCTGAACCTGCTCCTCCACCAAATCCTCCACCTGCTCCTCCACCAAAACCTGCTCCTAGTCCTCCACCTCCTCCTCCACCACCAAACCCATAGCCACCAACACTTGTGCGGTTACCAGGGATCACTGCTATTTTCCTAGACCCTCCAAGGCTATGATATAAGCTTCTGGAAGTCATACCACCACCACCACCTCCAGAGCGTGAAACACCACAAAAACCTCCACCCCCCCCACCACCACCACCACCACCACCACCACCACCACCTGCACCTTTAAAAACAGAATATGAGCTGAAGCTGGTCCTCATGCCACCACCACCCCCACCAAGACCACCACCTCCAGCACCACCACCCCCCAGTGAGGCAGAAGAAAAGCTCTTGCTGCCTGTTACAGACCTACTGACCCTCTTCATTTTAGCAAACGTAGAAACGCAGATAATGGAAGAAATTAGCTAAACCACAGAAGCAACACAGAGGGAAGAAATCTGAGCCCCTCTGAACCAAAATGTTTTTCTGACACCTTTTATATCATTTAATAAGTGGGCTTGGCTGCCTTGGGAACCAGAAGATCAATTAACTGTAATCTTGGGCTTGGCAACTTTGGCATGCCTGGCAGCACAACATTTATTTAGCTGTTTAGTGGATTGATAAATTTAGACACACCTCTCAATGAAGAGCAAAAAAAAAAAACTATGGTATGAGATATTACTTCACTTCATGACTCTGGGGTTATGAAATCCTTTTATCTACTAAATTAGTGAACATATCCTAGAAAAGGGCTCCAGGCTACTATTTTTCTTCTTCTGTAATCAATGTGCAGAACAAGCATAAATTATATTCATGTTCCACCTTACTATGTCATCCAAATACTTTCCTCTGTGCCAGCACATTAACATGCAAATTACACTGTGATTAAAACACAAAAGGTGTAGGGGTATCTTTGGAATTAAACAATCTAAATTATTATAAATAATACAACATTTGAGATACATAACATGCATTGTGAACAAGGACGTAGACTGCATTTCTATAATTCTTAATTGTGTTTCAATAGTTTGTGCTGGAAAACATTTTCAGATTTAGGATAAGAATAACCATAAACCACTCAAAACAGATTAGAATTGACAATGATCTAGCTGGTTTGTCAGATGCCATTTTGGAAAGTCTGAAAATATTTTAAATTATATAAAATATATACCCAAAGGTATTTTTATGGTGTGTTTAAAAGGGGTTTCCACCTCAAATGAAGAGTGGACTCTTGATTCTGAACACTCAGTTTAAAAAGTTAACCTTTCCCCCTTAGAAAGTCTCACCTAAAGGCATACCCTATGAAATAGAAAGCCACTCTTGCCCCCCTCCCCCCTTCCTAATTCTGATGTCACTTTGTTACTAAGCACTTGACTTCCCTGATTTCAAGGCCTAACCCCGCACACTTGTTGTGCTGCTGTCCAATGTGAACAGCGTTCAAAACAATGGGATCAGAGGATGTTTTTGGCTCTCATAGGTTATAGCCAACACCGTGTGGTGAGTGCCCTTAGAGTGACATTAAAATGCTGGATTTTTTTTATGTATGTATAGCCAACACTTTTAGTTTTGAATAGAGTAGGGAGGGATTAGAACCAGGTAATTGTCCTGGTGACCACTACCACTAAACCACTGCAGAAACTGGGGCAAATCCAAAATTTTGAGTCACCAGAACAGGAGGTATGGGTAATCTTTTAATGGGAATGCTGGCTCGGGTGACAAGTGTCTAAGAGGGAAATAGTTCTAATTTTCTAGAAATTTCCTCTCATGTCCTGTTGTGTCTTTAGGGCAGGAAGGTAATCTCCCCAGCGAACACAGCAAAAATACTGACATGAGGTTTAATCCTTCCCTACTCTACCCAAAGCTAAAAAAAAATTGTCCATACATACTCTTTAATTATATGCTCACACTGCTTGTTGAACTGCTTTTAGTCAGAATATACCACACTGCATTGCAATAGGGCTAATGAAACATTAAAATATCAAACTGATGAAAAGAAAATGAATAATGGCACAAACGGATAGAAGCCCATGGATGAATGGATTCTAAGCAGGTCAAAATTCTCATCCTGAAGTTGTTTATATCAGCCTGTTGGATGCAGGCAATCTGTGGAACTGCCATTTATATAGCTACTTATTGGATGCAGCCTCAGATTTCTCCTGCAGCATGGCAGATCATCATGAATCCTAGCAGCTGCTGTGGGTGATGGAGATGGCAGAGATGTAAGGGATGGGAACTACTCCATTTCTGCTACATAGAGAGAGCCCTATCGTAACTTCACTTTTATTGTAAAATGGAAAAATCCCTTTATAGTAACAAACTTAACATGAAAGCAGTAACATGGAAGTTAAACAAAAGTACAACATGATTGATCTGTGCCACAAATGGAAAAAGGCTCTACCAAGGATGCACACTGTAGGACAGGACTCTTTTTGGGTACCCATCATTTGATTGTGGTGTTCATTGCTGCAATGTGCATTAATACTGTCCATTAGAAAACGATGTCATGGTTTTAAACCACAACCTGCTGAATGCTGACTGTCTTGCTGATTGTGCTGTTTGTTATACCAACCAAAGGCACTTGAAAATGTGTTGCTAGAGTTTGGGCCTAGGTTCCACTATTAACAAAAAGCCTGTCACTGGGCCCCCTCCATATCTGCCATGTCATGTGAGTAAGCTTGCCATCTGTCTGGGATTCACCCAGACAGTCGGGGTTTTCAATGCTCGACAGGATCGAGAGGTGAGCGAACCTGGTATGTGTTCGCTCACCTCCCGATCTACTGAGCCGACCTGTGACAGTCTCATTGTCACAGGTCGGCTAGAACTATGAGGTGAGTGGAAATCACTCATCTCATAGTTCTCCTTTAAGATACATGGAGGTACAGAAGCTGTTCACTGAAAAACTCAGTTAATGCACAATAAATAACTTGAACTGTTGTACCGATTATTTTATTTTCACACTAAGGCCACCCCTTACATTATTCTGTTCCAGTGGAATATGTTAACATGAACATGTTAATGTGCAGTATGTTGTGTGTTAAAGCATGCTGGGTTTAGACAACACATATGTCTGAATGGAGCAAAAGTTTTTGGGGTAAGGAGGAATAATTTGTAGATAGAGTTTTTTACTAAATAATCTTAAAATATGTTTAAAAAACACAAATTTATTTATTTTCTATAATGATTAATTTTGGATTTGGGTACAAATTGTGCTTTTGATGGCAATACACCAAATACTGTCTTACAAATCTTCCCATGTCAGCATTAAACATTGTCTAGAATAAATGATATTTTTCAACTGCACATTTATCCGTGGGAGAGTGCGTAGATCAGCAATATCAGGGCTTCACCCATAACAATTCCTCATTATTACTCATCAATTACTCATAAACACTCATAGCAACAAGCTGCCCACTAGTGCCTATAACACAATATCAAAGTTAAACCTCTTGGCACTACAGTTCAGAATACACTTATTAAAAGGTAATATGACTCAACTTGTCAGTCTAGGCAACAGGGATCAGTCAGGGCAGACATCCTCATTTGATGGTCTTATATCATATAAAATGTGTTTGATGGATCAGAACATCTACTGAAAAACTGATTGCAAAACAGAAGAAAGTCACTTGAAAATGCCTTTAGGTCGATTTACACTATTGCAGTGCATTAGCGTTGCATTAAGGCAGTCCACTTATTTTAATAAGCCACTGAACACACCGAAATGCACCAAAAATATTGCATGTAGCAATTTTGGCAGTGCACCAGAAACTCATGTAAGTCCCTGTTCACACCTGGGCGTTTTGACGCTGAAAGCTTAAGCGGCAAAACACACAACACAAGAATTACTATTCATTTCTATGGCTCCTGTTCACATCTGAGAGTTTAGCAGCAAGCTGTAAAAATGCTGAACGCTGGAAAAGGTGCATGAGGTTCTTTCAGGCAGACAGTCTAGTGCTGCGTGACAACTGTTTTTGGGAGAATATACAGGAAATAATTCACAGTACCCCACTGTGTTAAACTCATCACCTCCCTGATCCAGTGCTGGTTCTCTGCAGCTCGCAGCTGGACCACCAGGACCCCGGGTTGGCCCTGCCATTCTGACATTGTGATATCTTGTGTCCGGTTTTCATCTGGCCTGAAACACAGACACAGCGCATACAGGACTCAAAACCTGGACTTCTCCATACCCCTCCAGGGTCAGGGTACAGATGAGTATGGGCGGGAAAGCAGGTCAGTGTACAGAGGGGTATGGAGGGAAAGGCAGGTGGGTACAAGGAGGTATGGAGGAGAAGGTAGATGGAGGTACATAGGAGTATGGATGGGAAGGAAGGTCAGGGTACAAAGACTGGTCAGAGCAGAGAGGGGAATGGGGAAAAGGTTAATCAGGTCAAGGTTCATATTGGGGACAGACAGAAACAGTCAAGCCAGGGTGATTGGCATGTCCCATACAGATCTTGATCTGAGGTTGCCCCTGTCTGCCTGAAATTATGACATCTTGAGTTCGGGTATCAGCTGGTCCGACACCCGGACACAAGATTCCAAACCCAGACTGTTCGAGTGAATCCCCAACATGTGGCAACCCTAGGTGATCCCCCAGGGATCTACTTGGTTGCTTACATGGACTTTTATTAGCACGGCTATAGGTGTTAATCTGCTTCTTTGCCACACACGTGCACGTGCACACATAAAAACACATCCACAATCCTCAGCTTCAACTCTCTATGATATACCCTCCATTGCAAGCTCTTTAGGCCCCAGACCAAGGCCTTTCTTCTCAAAGTACATGTATCCTCCAGACAGCAGGCCTGTGAGGTTAGAGAACAGCTTTACACACTTCCTCCCAAGGCAAAGTCTGTGAGGCTAGACAAAATCCAGAAGGTTCCCAAAATATTTATATCCCCCCCGAGCATGCACCATTGGCAATAAACTTAATAGTGGTTGGCTGGGAGACAGAGATATTTATATTTATTGGATCTTCTCACACTATTGTTAGAGACACTCCCCACTACCAATCAGAAACAAACAATAGCACTGAGATTAGGGAAGACCTGAGGAAATCAGAACTATCAATTAGAGCTCAGGCTGATCCAGCAGCAGTAAATATAGACTAAGGACACTACTTCTTAGGGCAGGGTCCCTACCTATATTTTATAAAGATATTTTAATGAGAGTATGAAATATAGCAAGTGTCTGATTTACTGAGACACTAAAGCTTGTAGCTGCATGATCTAGCCTGCCAGGAAAATATTAGTTGCATGATTGTGGAATAGAATGTTTATTTTTTATTAGAACTTTAAGAATACCAGACTACAGAATTGGTATGTGCCAGCCAAAGACAACACTAAAATAAAAACACAATGATAGGGAAACGGACTGCCTGATTTATTATGAGCCGAGAAAATTGAAAGATATACAAATGGATGTGACAGGCTTACTGTACATATGTAAAACATTTGCAGGAGTTATTTAGCAAATTTGGGTTAAAGGAGAACTATGAGGTGAGTGATTTTCACTCAACCCTGATAGTTCGAGCCGACGTGTGACAATGAAACTGTCACAGGTCGGCTCTAGGGATCGGGAAGTGAGCGAACGCATACCGTCGCTCACCTCACTTTCTGACCATCTCCCTGCAGAGAGCGATGACTGTCAGTCACGGCTCCCCGCAGGGATTCCCCCCCATACTCCAATCCTCCAGCGCTGACTGGAGGAACGGACTGGCCGGGCACAGCTGGCTCTGCCTCTAGATAACCAGAGTCATCTGTCACTCACGCAGCTGGGTGGATCTCGACAGCATTGTCAGGATCCGTCCCAGCTGCGGCACTCTCGGTATATAGCGAGCTGTAGCTCGCTATATACTGAGCTTTGGGTCACAGGAGGACGCTAGTATATGTGCTCCCTTGACCCTTAAGAGTACTATGGGATAAAAAGGTTACCCCAAAGTTCTCTTTGTTCCATTCACACATGAGCGGTTTTCTGCGCATATTGGTATGTGCAGAAATGCGCTAAACCTAAAAAACAGTGCATTCCAATGTGAATTGTTCACACCAGGGCAATGTCTGCGCGGTACAAAAACGCATGTCGCGCAAACTATTCCCAGCGCGATTTTCTGGGTGGATTCTGCGCGTTACGGCTACAGTAATAGTAATCCACGCGTATGTTAATATTTGTGCGTTTTCGTGCCGTGCGGTTTTGAACGCAGTTCTCCATTGCTATGTGTGTATACAAAATTTCCTAACAGAAATATAAACCAGCAAGCAAGTAAAATGAGGGACACATATAAATTTGAGGTAGACTTTACAATAATAACCCAAAATTAATTCTTACTGAAAATATGCTGTAGATTCCCTTTAACCACTTGAAGACCAGGTGTTTAGACCCCCTTCCTGTCCAGGCCATTTTTCAGTATTCAGCGCTGCGGTACTTTGACTGACATTTATTCCGTCATGCAACGCTGTACTGAAATGAATTTTATACCATTTTTTGGGGACAGATAGAGCTTTCTTTTGGTGGTATTTAATCACCACTGCGAGTTTTATTTTTTACTATATTCAGGAGAAATTACTGAAAATTTTGGAAAAAAAAAAGTTTTCTTTTACATTATGTTATAAAACAACTAATATTACCCACTTTTTTGGTAAAATATAAAAGACGGGGTCACGTCGGGTAAATAGACACCAAACATGTCAAGCTTAAAAATTGCGCGCACTCGCAAAATCGCAAAAAAATAGCATACCCAAAATTGGCCATAGGGGACGCTTGAAAAGCTTTTACAGCTCATCAGTTTAGTGTTATCAGTGATTGATCGCCCTAGAACTATTGCTCTCATTCCGACGTTCGCGGCGATATGTAACATGTGCGGCTTAATGGGCGCAATCGTTGTTTTCGCAGGTATGCGCGCCTGACTTTTAAAATAAAAAAAACAATTTTTTTTGTGTAACTTTGTGCTTGAGGTGGGGTGGGGTGGTCTAGGGGTATGGCCATGATGGAGCTTCATCCATTTGTGCATTGTTTACAACTCCTGTGTGTGTCCTGTAGAGGCGCCTGGACCGGAGTGATGTCACACTCTGGCTCCCAGCATCTCTACAGAGCACACACGGGAGCTGTCAAGCAATGCACATATGGATGGAGCTCTCTCACAGCACAGCAGCCCACACTGGACCCCAGGCTGAGGATCAACTACAGACAAAAAGTTTTCTTTAGCTCTTGGCGCTAATGGCTGCCAGCTGAACAATCCACTTGCTGTTGCCCACTCAAAGTTTTCAACAGTTTATCACAGTTTTTCACACAGACTTGAGGGGCTGCTCATCCAAGGCTCTGGGGCTTCCACCACGAACATAGAAAGCCAGAGGCCGTGTGATCATTGGGTGGCAAAACCTCTAATTCTGCGGTAGAGCTAATCACTCCATTCACTCCAGGACGTGTATATGTATGTATGTGTATATATATATATA
>NW_017307530.1:86386-87147 GCF_000935625.1 Nanorana parkeri | reverse complement strand
GCAGATTGGAAACAGATTGCCGAGTAATAAGCAGTGCTAAGTTTGAAGTACTGCTTAGCTCATAATATAAGATTACCCCATGCATTTGAAATCTCCACAGGAATTGAATGTCGGGCTGATTTATTCATTAGCCAGAGCCTGTGTGATCATTGGGCGGCATATACGGCCGTATAATAGCAAATCCCTTGTAATGCTGCAGTAGAGCCAATCACTCCAAGACTAGTCATAATGGAGAATTTTTCTCTGATTGGTCGGTTTCCAGTCTTATACCCCACTCTCAGGGAAAGCAAGCTATGATTCTGAGGAAGGGGGCTTGCCCCTGAAGCACGTCAATCTTGTCTGACTGCGGTCGATGGACGGTGATGTGACCGGAGGCTACCGTGTTACATAGTCGGGGGGATACCATGTTGGGTTAACAGACAGTGTGGCCTCTCGTTAGTTGTTAAAAGCCTGATGAAAACGTTTGTTTGTGAGTACTTTTGTCCCTTGTTTTATTTATTGTAATAAACGATTTTACACACGGAGGTGGCGCTCTGTTCCCTTTTGTTTTTTTGAGGATCAACTACAGTTCTCATGAGGTAGGAAGACTGGGTGGATCATTCTTAACCACTTCAGAAGGGTGGCTGTACAGTCGTAGCCATGTTCTTGGTATCGCTGTATCGTTTTAAACAGCCGGCAATGGCTGTTCAGATACAAGCAATCCGTTGGCTATACAGCTGCCTGATTGCTCGTACCGTGCGGCGGGGGGTACTTCCCCCGCC
>NW_017307530.1:85931-86296 GCF_000935625.1 Nanorana parkeri | reverse complement strand
CCGCTGCCAACTACCCCAGGCTCCGTTGTCCCCCATTCTCTGCAGTTTCATAGGCGCACCCAATTTTAAGACTTGACATGTTTGGTATCTATTTACCCAATGTGACCCCATCTTTTATATTTTACCACAAAATTGGTATTATATTCTGGCTCTGTGCACTAAATTTCATTTTAGTGCATTTTATCCTACTAATACTCGTTTGATGAATATTTGCGCAAATACCGTGACACATAAAAAATTGCTACCATAATTTTTTAATTCTACAGGGCCCCTGCTTTCAGAAAATATATCATTGTTTGAGTTTTTAACCTGTTTTCTAACCAAAAATTCAGATTTTATCATGTGTATGCAATTTTCAAAAAATT
>NW_017307530.1:61263-85555 GCF_000935625.1 Nanorana parkeri | reverse complement strand
AAAAAAAAATATATATATATATTTTTTGAAGTGTGTATGTATGTGTGAGAATGTCTGTGAGTGTGTGAGATTGTGTCTGTGGTTGTGTGTGTCTATCAGTGTTTTTGAGGGCCCGTTCACACTAATGCAGTGCGTTAATAGCACAGCCCGTGCAATTAACACAGTGTACCACACAATCGCACCTACCCCACAAGGTACATCTATATTATACAGACACACAGAGACAGGGACGGAGCCATCCCAGCTCACCTGTGCACAGGTATGTAGAGGAAACCTCCACACCACAGTTCGATCGCCCACACCGGAACGCAAGGTGCCGGAATGCCGCACGTTCCACTGCAGTGCGACTTGGGTCACGACTTAATGACCAAATGTGGGTCCTGAGGTTACACAGGCTGAGAAACACTGCTTTGGATGATATAGTTTTGATAAACAATTGTTCAAACCCGTTTTTTTTTCTCCAGCCGTTTCCATTCGCCTAGCACTATATTCTTTATTTCCTCCATACTAGGAAAGGTTCCAGAGTCTTTCTTCAGATGTGGGAAATATTTCCTCATTTTTGCTCGCTCTTCTATGGGGTCCTCCCATTCAGTGGCTTCCTTCACAGCCAAGATAAATGGCTCTACAAGGCTAAAATCAAAGCCGGATGGGCAGGTTAGCTCTGTATTATCAGATTCCTCTACATTTTCTGCCTCTGATGTTTCTAAAACTAAATTATTTCAGACATTCTTTTACTGATTGCCTGATAAATGTTAGCATGTCAACGGATGGAGGCAAAGGGTCATGAATTGTTTCTGACAGGCATGATTGACAGACTAGTTTGTCAGGTAAGGCCTGGTTACCGCAGGCCCAGCAAACTTTTTTGTTTGGCTGATGGCGGTCATGATGCGAAACCTGAGTCAGAGGAGTGACCTCTTTGGTGAAAGCTACTTCTTCTCCTTGAGCAGTGACTCCTGGGTGAAGGGTATAGTTGCCTGGAGCGGTGGGACCTGGGCCACTCTTTGAGAGGAGGGCTGCAGATATCATAACACTGTTGATAGTAACACATCTCATGTCTCTTTTTTTTTTTTTTTACTTACCACACCCTTACCTGTATGTGATGAGGTGTCTTTCCTGGCAGCATTATCTGACATGGCTAGGACATACAGAGAAACATGAGTAGAGGAACACAAGGGGAAAAAAAGCACAAGAAGGAAATGAAGAGAAACTTACTGTTATCGGGTGGGGAGTATGTAGGGCTCTGAGCAGATAGTAAGTGGTGTGGCAGCAAAACATGCAGTCAGAGACTGCCTGAGGGCAAAAGCTGAGGGCAAAAGCTGAGGGCAAAAACATGACAGGGAGGAAGTGGCCTTTGCCCTTCCTGTCAAAGGTTAGTTCCTGCTGCCGGAGCATGCACAGACTGCCAGTGGCCGTACCAGCCCCACATTGGAAAAGCAAAACAAATGGCAAACGCACTCATCAATTTGTTACCAGCTTTACAGCAAGGTGCACATGGATTGGCTTTAAACAGTAACAGCAAAGAGTTTTCCAGCACACTCACCAGCCAGCATGCAAAAAAACTTGTCTCACCGCTAAGGTTAAAAACAGAGGTTTAGATACACGTCTTCTACAGAAAATGTGAAAGCCGAACAGCCGCGCCAATGCACCTCTGCCTTGATTTGGTGCAGTGACGCATAGGGGGTCTCAGCTGCCGTTGTGATGTGCGGGGTCCTTTGTGAGTCCCTGTGCCTTTAAGGGAGGTTGGGCTTCCTCCTGACAAACCTGCACCCAAGTTGATCTTTTGCCACATGTGCTCCAAGATGGAGACTCTCATAGTTTAGAGTTAGGACCGCACTATATAGAGGTGCTTGGCGCAGCTGTGCGGCTTTCACATTTTCTGCAGACATGTATCTAAACCTCTGTTTTTAACCTTAGCGGTGAGTAGTGGCGTAACAAACACCATAGCGAAACACGGCGGCCGCCTAGGGGCCCCGCAGCACAGTGGGGCCCATCCAGATGCTGTGTGGGCCGCCTGGGTCACTATGGGATCCTCTGCTGGTGGCTTTCACTGGCGGCTGAAGACGAACACACCGCTGTTCAGATCACTGACAGTAATCTGTGCAGCAGTGCGTTCCTCTCCACAGAGTCAATGAGAGCCAGCAGCGGCAGTGGAGGAGGAGGCGGTGCCCGTGGTCGGCAGCAGGGGAGGAGGCAAGCCCAGGTGATGAAGAAGGAGGCGGGCCCGGCGACGGAGGAGGAGGCAGGGCCCATCAGCGACCGTAGAGGAAGAGGAGGCGGACAGGTAAGGAGTGCGACCAGCCCACCTGAGGGTGACCCTGCATAGCCCACCATAGAGAGTCTATGGTGGGCTCTGCAAGTTCACCCTTAGGTAGGATCTCGAGTGGGCTCTGCAAGGGGTATAACTAGAAATCATGGAGCAACATACACAATTTTGCTATGGGGCCCTGTGATTTCTAGTTACGCCCCTGGCGGTGAGACAAGTTTTTTTGCATGCTGGCTGGTGAGTGTGCTGGGAAACTTTTTGCTGCCACATTGGAAAAGGGTACGAGAAAATGCCTCTGTCGTGCGTGCGCGGAAATAATCTTAACTGTGCATGTGCAGGCATACAGCAGCCTGCGCGAACAGTGGACACAAGATGGAGGCTAGAGCGGGGGGCACAGCCCTATAGGAGGAGACCATTAGCATGAAAGGTGAGGAAAGGCCATGTCAGAATGTGCTTCCAAGTTGGAGATTTCCTCCATGGTAGGGACCAGACACCAGCGGGAGACTGACCCTGCCTGGAAAGCCACAGGAAATTGTCCAGTCAGGGTTAAAAAAATGGTCACGAAGAAAGTTCAGTAATTCTATAACCATATGCCATGGCGAGGACAGGAAAAAATAATGGAGTGTGGCTGAGGGGGTCCAAATTTATACAATGTAAGGGCTGGCTCAAATGCCTGCAATGTTCATAAACAATGGAATGGTAGGCGTTGAGGTCCACTAGTCAGGGCCATATTTTTGATCATAAAATGATCTCCTAAAAAAAGGATAGATAGAGTCCAATATCATGGGCATATCAGCACATGGTGTGGACACATCTCTCCAGCAGCCTAATCTTTACAGATTACAAATCAGGAAAACCTACCGTATATTTAATCAGGAATCAGAATTGTCAAAGATGGCCACCAAAGTACATGACTGCAGACATTTTAGCCAGTGTAATGAACTGTTCCCTAGCTGACTGAAGTCAGCAGATAGAAGGTAATCACCCTGTCTAGTTCCATCAGAAGTACTATTAAGTTACTAGTCAAGGACTAATGACTAGGAAAAAGCATGTATGTCATAGCTGTGTGTGATATAAAACTTACAAAGCTTTACAAATTCAACATGATCCCCCATTTTTTCAAAAAATGGGAAAGGCTTAAAATTTCTGTCAGGTTTTTAATCCTGTGTCAGGAAGGTTGGACTCATGGTCTTGCTCAGAGACCTTAACGTGTTACTGTTAACAAGTCAATATAGTTGTATTTTAAGTTAAACAAAATAGCATTATGACTTTATCATGCAGTTTATTGAATTATAGGTACACAGTTACAAGACACAGTACATACAAGTACAGTACAGTTAGTTTAAATAGTGCAAGATGAAGGACATACTATTCATCTGAGTGATAATTATGTCATTTTAGATTGCCAAGGCTAAAGAACAGAAAACAGTACCAAATCTTTCCCGCACGTATTATCAAAGCTTCATGCAAAGCAGCTTTCAGTAATAAAGTAGCTTTTGGAGCAACAGATTGGCACAGCTACTAAAGGTATTTATATTGCTTTAATATGCCCTCTTGCTGCGAGTTGATGACATAAGTGATGTTATGCCTCCTGTGGCATTAGCTACTTTGCTATTGATGTTGCACGTTCCTGTTCCACAACCAGAAGCGCCATTATTGCTTGACTTCAGGATGCTGCTATACCCAGCTGTAAAGATATACAGATAGTTAATAATAAAGACCTTGGTGGAAGTGACAGAAATTAAATTGGTAGGAAAGTCCACAGCAAATCACATTGCATTCCTACCTCCAGCTGCACTGCTCCTCGGGACACTGCAGGATCCTGCAACACAACTCAAACTAGGAATGGCAACCTTCCCAGCACTGCTATAGACAGCTGCAAAGGAAAAACAAACCACTTATAAAGAAAAAACATTTACAACAACCCTAAAATGGCATTTTACCTGGAAAAGGCATGTATACCTATAAATAAAATAAATTAAAAAAATAAACCGATTCCTGTTTCCATTTTTCAATTAAGATCAGAAAACTAGTTTACACAGCCACCCCATACCCTTTTTAGCAGTATACAATTTGTGTAGCTGACTAGCTGGGCCTAGGCTGCTGCAGACAAATATTTGAATATCTGTATACTGTTGTACATTGTAACTTGTGTTCTTATTCAGAGTTTTATTCTGTATGATGCATGTACCTCTGATCTTTTGTGTTTGTGTTTAATGTTGCTGATAAACTCTTTCAATTAAAACTTACTGAAACAGATAAACTGAAGAGAACAGATCAAGGGAAATTGAAGTAATCCCTGGATTATCATGTATACTCTGCTTATGGGATCATCCCACTGGAGATCCCTGGTTTACCCCTCGTAGTAATGGAATCCCAGTAATCTTGAGACAGCAAGCCCTGCAGCTACAATTTCTTTAAAGATCAGCGCCACCCAAAACCAAAACTTTTATTTTGGGAGAACTCACATGGGTTGTTCCAGGTCAACAGGTACAAGCAGTCAACATTTGAGTCAATATACCACCATCCCCCACAAAAAAATAAATATCAGTTTTCACTGTAACATTAATAAAAGCCAAGAAAGCAAGACCCCTTATAATGATAATGGTGAGTCCTTGGAGCCTAGCACTTAGGTGCAGAGATTGCTCCCACAGAATCTCCAAGAGATCTATATAAAGCTGGTGATAGGTAAGCTGCTGGCATCTTGGCAAAACTGAAATGACAATTTGGTGTGGACTCCCCCTTTCAAATGATCCAGGGTCTGTACATCTGCTACGAAATTCTCATTCTTACATTGTGAAATTCTACTTTCATGTTTTCATTTACCATAGAGTATTTCTAAGGATATGGTTACATTCCTATCAGGTTTTTTTCCCCTCTGTGTTTCATGAAATACCTTAAATTATTTAGCATCATATGTGGAAATTATGTAGGGCAGTCTGCATGCATAACTCCTCCCAAAGGAGCTTGCATCAGGGCTGAGGTCTCTTGAGTTGAATACTCAGGCAGTGCATTGTGAAGTTTTCAGCACAGCACCCTGCTGGCTCCTTCCACCAGCCATGATCTGTCTGCAGTGCTGTACTGGAAACATCACAATGCCCTGCCTTAGTATTCAACTCAACATTCATCACTGGGTCTAAAATTATTTATGTAATGAAAATGGAAAGTTGTTTTTTATTTTTATTTAATTGGCAAGTTGATGTAGGGGGGGAAAGGAGGGACAAAAGAAGGCAAATATAAACAGATTAATCTTCAGGTTCAAGGCTTATAAAGTATATTTCTGTTTATAGCTAAACTTACACATTGTAACGTTGTTGTCAACTTCTCCATGAATCCTGCAATAAATAAAACAGTGTTAGTGCCATAAATTGTATTAAACCCGCTAGCCTAACAAATTCATATGAGTAATGTTTTTTTTGTAAAAAACAAGGTTTTGTAAATTACAGTCATTACTGCAATCAAAAGTTATCTATCGAGAGTGTCAAGTCTAAAGTACACTTTTATGTAGGTGATGACTGAGGCATCAAGCTGCAGTACTATGTATTTGTTTTCATGATATGTGATATCGCAAAATTCATCAAGTGACGTTTTAGGCACCACTTACACCTGGAAGTTTCTTTCATTGAGATTTTAACATTTGATTAAAAGATTTTTTAGGTGAAAAAGCAAAATATCGGCAAGATTGCTTTATCATTTTGACTGCTTCAATGAGAAGAATAGATCATAATAGTGAATGCAGGACCATTTTAGAAATACAGCTCTTGATAAGTATAAAAAGGCCCCACCCAGCCATGTGTATACTGAAACAAAATGCTACCTATCGAGTCCCTAGCCATTAGCTCACAGGATCATTCAAATCAGAGCAAAGACTATAATGCCTAAAATCAAAGTA
Source organism: Nanorana parkeri (assembly GCF_000935625.1). Taxonomy (NCBI): domain Eukaryota; kingdom Metazoa; phylum Chordata; class Amphibia; order Anura; family Dicroglossidae; genus Nanorana; species Nanorana parkeri. The sequence goes on along the minus strand of NW_017307530.1, from coordinate 79,400 downwards.
TTAAGAAAAAATAGGAAAAAAGTGGGGATGGAGATAAGGCACATTATGGAAGGGATGTTGGAGACTGAGAAGGGTGTTAGAAGGCAGTGGGTGGGAGGGGGGATCCTGAAGATGGGGAAAACAGTAGTATAGAGGGATGCTGGAGGTGGAAGTGAGGCACAGAACAAAGGGACCATAAAGAAGAGGTCGCCTTCCTGGTGAACTGGTACACATCCACCTAAACTACAAGTTAAAAAATGGTCCTCCCCACCTCTTTTAACCATTTTAACAATCAGAATACATAGTAAAATAACATCCATTGCTTCCTAATTTTATGTGTAGGGAATCTCATGGAGTCTGTCCCTTTTTCATGATGAAACATCTGCTTTGAAGACCTTAGAAAATCAGACTCAAATTGTAAATACACTATTAAAGCTTTCTTAAATGGTGCAAGACAAGTTTGATGTAAGTTGCTTCTTTTCAAGGCCAGTATTACAGCACCTACCTGCATTCTTCTCCCTCCAGAAGTTTCCTGTAGGTGGCAATCTCAAGATCCAAGGCCATTTTCACATTAAGGAGTTCCTGGTAGTTGCGTAGCTGAACTGCAAGATCTTCTTTGGCTTTCTGTAGAGCAGCTTCCAGTTCAGATAATTTCGCTTTGGCATCTTTCAGAGCAACCTCCCCTCGCCCTTCAGCATCAGAAATTGCTGTCTCTAGTGCACAAATCTGTAGAAAATAATGATACTTTAAACAGTGGGCATAGTTCTAAATCTATTAGAAGAACAAATGTGTCATTTTTTAAATTCTCTAAACCTACGGTAAGCTTCTTGACATTTTTAAAAATGATCACTTGGATCCATGGACCCTTGGGGGCTACTGGTGGAAAGCACAGTCAAGTCCTGTAGCTACCTGTAAAATACTTTACAGATATATAATGCAGCCTTGTCCGGGCCCCAGCCTATGTCTGATCTGGTAAGCATGTTTACAGCGTTAGCAAAGCAATAAAGCAATGGATGTCTCGGAGTGATGCCTCTCTCTCTCTCATTGTGATTGCTACTTTGAAGGAAATTGCTGTAGATTGAAGCAAAGACAAATTCACAGTTTAACCACTTGCTGACCGGGGTGTTTACACCCCCTTCCTGTCCAGGCCATATTTCAGTATTCAGAGCTGCGGTACTTTTACTGACATTTTTACCGTCATGCAACGCTGTACTGAAATGATTTTTATACCATTTTTTGGGGACAGATAGAGCTTTCTTTTGGTGGTATTTAATCACCACTGGGGTTTTTATTTTTTTATAATGAAAAAAGTACCGAAAATGTTGGGAAAAAAAACAGTTTTCCCTACTTTATGTTATAAAACAATTATTATTACCCAAATTTTTGGCAAAATATAAGAGACGGGGTCACGTCAGGTAAATAGACACCAAACATGTCAAGCATTAAAATTGCGTGCGCCCGCAAACTCGCAAAAACTACCATACCCAAAATTTGCCAGAGCCGATGCTTTAAAAGCTTTGACCGCTCATCAGTTTAGTGTTATCAGTGATTGATGGCCCTAAAATTATTGCTCTCACGGCAACGTTTGCAGCAATATGTAACATGTGCGTGTAATGGATGCAATCGTCGTTTCCGCACGTAGACGCACTCGATGCATGTTTGCATGTGTATGTGGGGGGCGGGGGACTTAAAAAATACATTTTCTATTTTTTTATTACCTTTATATGTGACTTTTAATTTTTTTATATATTTTTTTTAACTAATTCTTTTAAACCTTTTTTTTTCACTTAGCTTTATTGCTATCACATAGGGGACTAACAAGCTCCCTATGTGATAGCCAATTTTCAGTGTCAGGTCCTCTTTATGAAGACATCAGGGGTCTTTAGGACCCCTAATCTCACCTTGGGACCCCCAGAGAAGCTGATGAAGCAAGCACCTGCTTCACCAGCTTCTCTCCAGTTTCTGTACCGGAGAGTGACAGAGGAATGCGGAAGTGATGTAATACACATCACTTCCTGCATTCCGAAGATCTCCGGCTGCAGAGCTGCTGTGCTGGTCCCGGGCTCGCACCGGGCACAGCGGAGCTCGGGATCGCCAGCAGCGCTGCAACAGCGGCTGCAACGCACACCCACACGAATATTACAAGCGATCGGGCGTCTCTACAGACGCCCGAACGCTTGTATGTAAACAGCCATTGCTGGCTGTTTACATTCAAAGCTGATTTCCCGCTTGTGCGCGCCGCTTAGCGGCGGACACGAGCGGGGCGGGATGGGACGTTTAAAAACGCCCACCCGCATTCAAGAAGCCGCTGTCCGGCCGTTTAATTACAATGGCCGGACAGCAGGTGGTTAATGCTAGTCTACTTTTGAAATTTGTAATCAATACACAACCAAATTAAACTGCATTTTTATATCTGCTTGAAGTTCAGTTAAGAAATTTAGCAGGATGTGAAAATTAAGTGATTATTAGCTAGCGGAATATCAAGTGTTCATCCAGGAGTTCTGGTCATTTCAGACCTGCAGTAACACGAAACAAGATGTGTACAGCAAGAAAGGCCTTACCTGTTTCTTTACACAGTCGATTTCTCCATGCAGTCTTTTAATCATGCTGTTCAGTTCCTGAATCTCATTCCTATGATCGCGCAGATTGTCCCCATGTTGTCCCAATGTGTCTTTGAGCTGCTGGAACTGTCAAGAACGTGCAAACAGTTTGATATTTAAGACAAAGTGTACTATTTATCATAAACTAAGCAATAATTAAAATGGTATATTATAGACTATATCATGTCATAAAACAGAAAAATATGTTCTACTACATGAATGTAAATTACATAAAATAATGTAGAACTATGGTCTTTTTTATTTTGGACAGAGTGGGAAATGTTTACAGCATCTGTCAGGACTTAAACAGCACATGGACAGCAACAATGAGTACCTGTTTGGTCATTGGGAGAGAAAGTGAGTGAAAATTACCCAAATAGGAACACTGATAGTAACATCTGATCATGGTTAAATCTCTTCCACACATTGCAAAATGTATAAGAAAAACAGTTCTTGATTACTTTATACTTGAATGTTTTGAAGGATGAAGGTGTGTGTAAACAATAGATATCAAACTGTACTATGAAAATTAATAAAGCAATACAAGGGGCTGAAAATATGAAATTATTTTTTTATTTGGTAAAGTCATTTGATCTATCGAGATATCAGTCGATGATCAATCCTACAAAAATAATGATTATTGTAATCTGGTGGAACTTATTCGTATTAAACAGGAAGACAACTTTTTTTAAAAGCCATCACTGTCCTCTGTAGCTGCAGTCTGGTTTCAGTATTTTTTCTTTTAGCAGCTTACAAGCAACTGCTGTGTGTTTACATCAGAGGGCAGACAGGTTGCTTGGAGTCTGCTCTCCATACAAAGTAAGGGGAAAGGAGCTTTGATTTCAGTGCCCCTGTTGTTAACTTTGAACAATCTTACAGGTGCATGAAGGTGAATGAAACAGGTACATTACAGGTGAATGAAGGCTTGTGTTAAATTGATTTTTACTGCTTGTAGAATATGTAAATCCTTAAATGTGCAAAGTTTGGGAACAAGTTTAAGAATACCCAAGCAATGTTACAAAGTAACCAATTAGAAACGATATCAATGTATTTATTGCTGATCACTTACTTGTCTAGCATAGTTGGATTCAGCTTCCGTTCTGCTCCTGGCTGCAATCTCCTCATACTGAGCTTCAGCCTCAGCAACAACTCCATCCAAATCAAGGTCGCGGTTGTTGTCCATAGTCAAGATAACATTGGTGTTAGAAATTCGTGCTTGCATTTCAGCCACTTCCTGTAAGGAGCAAGTGTAAGAATGTGTTACAACTGCTGAGCTCAATGCTCTGGATAACAAAGCACCTGCCCCCCAACAGTCCATCACTACTTAAGATATCTATTAGTATAGGACACATGGTAGAGAAACCCGACAAACTAACCGCAATGGGCCCAGATGGCAGAGATACTTAAGCTACTAATTGCAAATGGCACACATATAGGTGGCCATACACTTTACAAGCATCGCAAGACAGTAGTCTTGCGATGCTTGTAAAGTAATTTAAAAAACCTACGATCTGCCCATCTTGGACAGGCAGATCGTACTTGAGATCATCGCAAGACCGCCCCCCTGAGGGGCGGGCTTCTGATGACCGCAATGCTGAACAGGCACGCGCACACCGGCCTGTTCGGCATTTGCCTCCCGAGCATCATTCAAACCAGCCGAAAATCGTAAGATTTTCGGCTGGTTTTCTAGCATGCTCCTTAGACAAAAGACGTGCGACCGTACAGTATAAACGGTTGCACGTCTTCATTCACACTGCACGATTCTCGTACGATCGCGGGATTTCCCGCGATTCTCGTTCGAGAATCGTGCAGTGTATGGGCACCTTAAGAGAGATGCTTGGACTGCTAATTGCTGTTTGGCATACATAGCAGTGGCATTAGCACTCACAAAGTGTGAGAGGCCTCTTAACCACTTGCTGCACAGAGCAATTTCTTACATTTGTATAAACATAAATCTGAATTTTTGGCTAGAAAACAGCTTCAGACCCCCAAACAATATATATTTTCTGAAAGCAGAGGCCCTGTAGAATAAAAAAGATGCTAGTTGCAATTTTGTATGTTGCACAGTATTTGCGCAAATATTTATCAAACAATTATTTTTAGGATAAAATACACTAAAATTAAATTTAGTGCACAGAAACAGAATATGATGCCCATTTTTTTGGTAAAATATAAAAGATGGGGTCATGCCTGGTAATTAGAAAACAAACATGTCATCCTTAAAATTGTGTGCGTCCGTGAAACCGCAAAAAACTATAATAACCAACATTTCCCATAGGCAACGCTTTAAACGCTTTTACAGCTCATCAGTTTAGTGCTTGATGGGCCTAGTGTTATTGTTCTCACTCTGACACTTGTGATAATATGTAACTTATGTGGCACAATTTTTGGTTTTGCAGGTAGGCGCATCCGGCGCGTGTTTGCGTTGTATGTGCGTACACGTGGGGGTGGGTGGACTTTTACATTTTAAAAAAAAATTTTTTTGGCAAATATAATGTGACAGGTCCTAATCAGACCCCTAATGTCACCTTGGGACCCCAAAGAAGCTTCAGCTTCTTTCTCTGGCTCTAAAGGAAACAAAAATTGGAGAAAAGAAGCGGCACTACCTGGCGCAATAAATGTAGTGAGGCCTGGTGAGAGTGGTAAGTGATGTACTCACCTATGGTAGGTGGATCATTCGCTTTTGGGATGGCCGTCAGATGGAATGGAGCAGTTGCGGGAGACGGTCCTTCTTGGGATGGGTGGCGTAGTGGTGTGACACAAAAACAGGAAGGTAAGATGAGGGAGGTGAGCACAAGAAAGGAGAGATTTTGTAACTCACCGGAAGGAAAGTGAAAGCTGGCTCTCAACGATGGATGTGGGCTTTTGTTTTTGTGTCACACCACTACGCCACCCATCCCAAGAAGGACCGTCACCCGCAACTGCTCCATTCCATCTGACGGCCGTCCCAAAAGCGAATGATCCACCTACCATATGTGAGTACATCACTTACCCCTCTCACCAGGCCTCACCACATTTATTGCGCCAGGTAGTGGCGCTCTCGTTCTCCAATTTTTGTTTCCTTTAGTACACCTGTTGGACACCACGGTCCGAACACCACGGAAGCTGCACACCTGCAGAGCAAAAAAGACGCTCCCATTTTTTCTACAAAATTCAAAAATCCCCAACCCCCACCCCCTAACCCCCCTCCTTCAAACTCTCTCCTTAAAAATTCCCCCACGCTCCATTCACGAACGTGGTACCCACCAAGTACCACCACTCATCCCACCTTACCGAGCGCCACACATGGGGTAAAAACTCTCTGAACTTGTCATTTCTCTGGCTCTAGGAGCCAGAGAATGTGCACAGTGACACTGGATGTAATGTAATGCTCATCACTTCCCGGTCCAGTGATCGGTGGAGAGATCTGTGGCTGAAAGCTGGGGATCTCTCCTCCGATCTATCAGGGGAGACTCCTCACACTGGTTCCAGGCTCACACGGGGGATAGTGGAGCCCGGGAAGGTGACGGCAGCACCGTCGGTGGGAGAGGGGGACACGGCACCGAACCGTACAAGCGATCCGGTGCCTGTATAGAAGCCGGATTGCTTGTATTTAAACAGAAATCGCCGGCTGTTAAAAATGGTACCAAGCTGCAGCAGCCGTGTTCTTGGTATAACCACTTCCAGAGGAAGACATACATTTACATAAACCCGCTGCAAGTGATTAAAGTGTATCTAAATTCAAAAACAACAAACTTACATATTGCAGCTTACCAGTTCTTAGATGGGGTGGCAGCATTAGTTTCCTTTTTTCGGGCTGGTTTTCTTTATTTTTACCTGTTGAGTCTGCCAATGACACACTTTTGTCCTAGGGTGACAATGCTCTCTCACCGTACTGTTTCTAGCGAGAAGAAGCTTTGTCACTCTAGGCTGCTCTCCTGACTAGAGCAACAAACACCTGCCACTCTCCTCAGCTACATTACAAAGACAGGCATTGCTTAGTAGTTCAACGAAAATAGCTGGGAAAGCATATCATGTTTTGGATATCTGTTCAGTGCACAGGAAGTAACAAGAACACTAGAATTCTGACAGGATCAACAGATATTTTGCTGTGCTTGCAGAAAATGTTTGTAGTCTTAAAAAAAGAAAACAAATGCCGCCACCACATCTAAGGAATGATAAACTGCAATATATTACATTTTTGTTCTAGGGTTTATATACACTTTAAGACTGCTTTAACACTTTGCAATTTCTTACTTAATAAAGTTCTCTGTCTATATTATCTATATGTCTTCTTTCAACTTGTTAGCTCTCTAAGAGGACAGGCTCTGGCAATCTGCAATACTCTTAAGCATAATAGTTTGCTGCAACTCTTGAACCATGCAGATATTTCTGGTAATATTGCAGCTCTCTCATGTGAAATAACTGGCTCTTATAATGTGGCAGAGTAATGTATATGACCGATTGTAGGCCTCAGAATGTAAACTGAACATTAAAGATTAACAATCTGCAGCGGAGAAGTGCAGCAAAGTTACCAACCTGGGGGAAGGGACCCATTCCTACCTAGTAAAAAGAACCAGAATATTTGAAGACAAAGATAGGAATTTGCATATTGATAGAGCAGCCTCACTACAAACTTTCTATCAAGTGCTAAGCACACAATGAACAAAACCCAACAATAACATATATGTCATAAATGGACCAGAAGTCTGTCCACCTTTTATAAACATTTATATAAATTGTCCTCCAAGGACAGTTTGTATTTTATATTTGGTAAGTTGTTTTCTTAATCTACGTGCTAAAATGATAACATTTATTATTGCATAATTTTCCATTTGCACAAAAGTTGTGTTTTTGATGGGCCTACATTTAAATGGCTAAGGGATTAAGCGAACATCTCATACACCCTACAATTAACTCCTATCGTAAAATCTGACAGAAACACACTTAGCAATATGTGCAAGCAATGAAAAGGGGTTTTTATCTTTTTATCTCAGCCTATCCAGCCCAGCCAATGATAAATCAGCACTTTAATGACAGTTAATGACTAAAATAATGGTTTTCATACCGCATCAAACAATGTCTTCAGGAAAGTGAGTTCATCCACCAAGGCATCTTGCTTGCTATCCAGATCAGTCTTTTGCATGTATAGGCAATCAACATCCTAAAAAAAGTATAAAAGCATATTAAAGTCATGTAAAAAATTTTTTTCCTATGCTTAATATTTAAATGTTGTTCATTTATATATCATGTAAAGCCACTGAAATGGAAAGAACAATATGCAGATATCAATGTATGATTCCATAAAACACTATACTAACTTATTTAAAATCTGAAAACCTATTGCCATGGTTTCTTAATTGAATATTGTATAGAAAGAACATGGAACCTGGGGCAGTACCTGGAGTTAGACGTTCTCACTTCACTCTGACTTTTTAACTTACATGCTTGATCCAAGTTATTTGTTTAGAACGGCATTCATGACCCGGGAATTAGCATTCACATAAAGAGGTCAACAATAGCAGCCTCCATTGATCTCTCAGTAGAGGTTTACTTTAGAGCAACTCTGTGTTTGCTTATGTAGGGCAAAGCTCATTTTGGGGTAGAAAGAGTGAAACACTTTTAAAAATGTTATTATTGGGTTCTCTGCCTTCTTGTCCTAATGACAACTTCACATTACCATTTCTTGTATAGATATCACAGGTACAAGAAATTAGTGAAAATCTCTCCAATAGATCAAGAACTATATAAATAAAAACTTGGGTTGGGGTTGGGCCTCGAATGTCATTTATAAACACCCACAAAACATTTAGATTCAGTTTGTCAATGGCAATGTTTTGGAAATAGCTTTAAATGCACTACCTATTCTTTATATTCAACCAAATCCATCCCTGATGCAAATACAGTTTTTAATATATTTTAAGAAAACAACTCCAGGCAGATATAAAGGACACACATTAATGTAGCCCTTATTTACCAATACATCATTATTATTTTTTAATGGCAGCAATGCAAGTAAGAGGAGATTACTAGAGACTTTTTATTAGTCTCTTGCAATCCCCTGTACAGCAAAACTCAGATTGGGGGAGGGAGAAGAAGCACACGTAGCCAATCAGGTGTACTGTAGTGCTTATGTGCTAAAAATGGACATACTGTAAGGAGGAGAGGGCAGAGTGACAGAGAGACAAGCTTGTCTGCTGCATCTTCTTTTACTGTCCATTCACAGGCTGAGGAGGGAAAAGATCTGAAAGAGTAACTTAACTGCAGCACAGAAAAAACAAGTCTCTACTGGAAGGACAAAAATACAAATCCTAAGGCAGTTAGTTAACCAATCTGAAAATATCAAATGATGAAAATGTTTCCCTTTACAACAAGTCCATAAAATAAACATAAATGTATTATTGATGTCATGCACATTTCTATTTAGACAAATTATTCTTCGAATTTTAATCATTGACATAGTGTTATACTTCTTAACAATTTCTCATACTTCACATTTAGAATGAACCAAGAATTGCTGCGTAGAAAATAGGATTTATTAAAAAATAATATCCAGCTGGAAAAATTACAGGTGGGAAAGTTTCACAGTAAACATCTGATCCTAATAATAATAAAAGATACAAGACAAACACACTACTTTACATTAAAGTTCAGTCTAAAGTATACCTTTTTCAAAGATACAAATTCATTTTCAGCATTGGCACGCTTGTTAATCTCTTCTTCATATCTGTAAACAAAGGTAAACATAAAATCTGTGTAACCACCAAATTGAACTAATTCACACATACAAGATTATAGATATCTCAGAACATATTTAATATAATCCTGATAATTATGCCAATAGTTTATTTGTTGCAGCCGAATCAATGCTGGAAAGCTGACATGATGATAAAAATATTATTTATTCATTCAGGATTTGAAACATTAGTTTAGATTCACTTACTTAGCCTTAAAATCTTCTACAACATCCTGCATGTTCTTCAAATCTCCTTCAAGATGACATTTTTCATTCTTGGTGGTATCCAATTGTCTTTGAAGGCAGCTAATGTATACTTCAAATAAGGGTTTGATGTTGTCTTTCATGTTGGCAAGTTTTTTACTTTGTTCTTGCATAAACTTCCATTTTGTTTCCAGAATTTTATTTTGTTGTTCAAGGAATCTGACCTAAAACAGTTGTAAAGGGCTGAATAGTCAGTAAGGTTACACAAAGTTTATAAACATTTTTAGATAATAATTTCCCTCACTAAACAGAAAAGAACATTTGAAACTTGACTTACCTTGTCTATGAAGCTTGCAAATTTGTTGTTGAGAGTTTTGATCTGCTCTCTTTCTTGTATTCTGACTTTCTGGAAGTTTGGATCAATATCAGCTTTTACTGGCTGAAGGAGGATTTGGTTGACGGTAACATTTTGGATACCTCCACGTGGACAGAGAGGAAACCTTTCACCACTGAAGCTTAATCCTTTGCCCACTGTGCTTATTCCCCCATTGGTGCCAGTGGCTATGGAAATTCTTTTGCTTCCTCCTGAGCAGTAGAGACTGCTTGTGCCATAGTTACTTCTTCCAGCACCAAGGCGCACAGAGTAACTTCCAGGCCCTCCTGATCGTATCAGAGAAGAAGAAGAATAGTTGGCTTTTCCATACCCTCCACCAGTTGAACAACTACTGAAGCCCTTAGCTCCACAAGAACCTCCAGCACTAGCCTTTCCAGGCTTTGTGGCACCTGACCAATGGCTGTGGCTCATTGTGGTCCTTCCAGATGTGGCAGCGTGCATGATCAGTAGCGAATGGAAGAGAAGGCTAAAATTAAGTCCTGTGAAGGACCAGAATAGGCCTTTTATATGTTTGATAAGGGCTTGGTTCATGAGAAAATCATTATGCCTTAGCCACAATCATGGGCTTGGTTTTGGGCTTGGCAGATCTGGGACTGGGCAATCTTTTTTGTTAACTAAATGCAGTATGTGTGTAAATTAAAGTGTCTTAATGACATTGTGGACATATAAATTGCTTTGTTTATATGATCCACTTTAATGTAATTTAGGTTTATTAACTTTTTATAGTATTTGTTATCTTTGAAATAGGCCACTAAGCAAGTATAGCCCTTGTCTCTGAATAAAAGTTGCAACACAATTTCAGACAGTTCATTTGTAAGATGTTATAAACTAGGTGTTTACCACAAATAGTTCTTTTTTACTATATTCCATTACTAGTAAGAATATGTTTTTATGAAAATTTTGTAATAAATATTCACCTCGCATAACAAAATATAAAAAAACTGGTTGACATACTCATAAGTTTTTAATTAAGGGTTGCCTCAGAAATCATTAGCGCTATGTTTACAGATGTTAAAGCATGTATAAAGATTTTTATTTATAGATTTTAGTGTTTAATGATTTTCTGGCATGCCGTCATTCCTATTCTAATGAATTTCAAACTTCAATCAGGACTGTAGACAATCCTCCTATTCTAGAATATAGTCTATACTAGACTATTTTAATTTAGTATGTTGACTAGAGTTAGTGCAACACTAGACACAATTTACATATATACTTTATATATACATATATGTATATACATTAAATTACATTTTCATACAATGCATGCAATTATGATGACTCTGGGCAACTATCTTACTGTGTATCATGATATGAAGATGAGACTGAAGCACAAATGTTGATGGACATTAAATGAGAAAAGTTAGGAATTATCAACCAGGACTGTTGCAAACATTTTCAGAGATGCATTTTAGTATTTATTCTGTGTTTTTGCATTGCATATAAGAAAAGATAATTCTTCTATTGCCACGTGTTTTCTTGTATTGCGATGCATCGTATTAAGCAGCTTGTTCAAAATGAATAGGCTACAATGTAGTGCATGCTGCTTTTATTGTAGCAACTGCAACACATATAATGTACTGCAGTGCGTTGCAACACAAATGCATTCTGGTAGTGTGTTGGGGTGCAGTTCAAAAAGACAAGGTGCCACTCCCTGTAGCATTTAGGATCCTCCCACGCCAAAGGAAGAATAAGGCAAAGGCAAACTTGTCATAAATCCTTTAAAACAGGTAAACATACAGATAGTTTTAAAGACTGAAGATGTGCTCATATGTGCTACTATCGGGAAAGGAAGGGGCAAAGGGGGTAAAAACTGATTAAACATTTCCAGGAGGGTGTTGGGAGGCAGAGACAGGACCAGAGAACAAAATACATTATGATAACAAAATTAAGACTAGAGCCAAGAAAAGTCCACATTTCCTTTATGATCAGTGTGTTTACCTGTTGTATCCTGTTGTTTACTCTCCCGTTCCTTGTCCATTTGCAGAACACCTTGTATTCTTTTCACAGTATACAAGGTGTTCTGTGATTGGACAAGGGAAGAGGAACAGGAGAGTAAACCACAGGATTCCTTTACTGTATTCTCTCTCCTCCTATCAGTATACTCCTGGCTACATTAAAAAAACATGAATTATATATCAATGAAAACAGAGCTGCACTTATTTTTGTCTTTTAAATCTGCTTGGTGTTCAGTTTAAAGTAGAATTAAACTCTCTGTTAGCAAGCAGTAGATATATGCAAAAAGTGTAAAATAAAACAAAAAACGCTTTAACAGAGGTTAATACTTACCTGTGTCTTCCGCTCGCGCTCCCGTACGAAAATGTGAAAATTCTCTGGCGCAAAGCATCTTGGGGCGGGCGCATGCGCAGTTCAACATTTTCAGCCGGGAGACGAGGAGAGACACAAGGTAAGACACCATGGGACAGGAAGTGCCAGCAAGGACAGAGGAGTCATCGCTGGATCGGAGACCCGCAGCAGCACTGGAGGGACAGATGAAAACGACAGGAAAGATGAAGAAGATCGGATTAAGAAACATCATTTAAGGTAAGTACTTTAATTAACAGTGGAGGGAGGTAAAAAATGTTTTGACTTTAATGTCACTTTAAGTAATGCCTCTTGATCCGATCATCTTCTTCCTTCCAGTAGTTTCCAGCAGCCCCTCCAGTGCTGGTGCCGATCTCAGATCCAGCGCAGGCTCCTCGGGTCCCACGGTGTCTATCTGGCATGCATGCTCAGTTCGGAGAAGCAGGATGCTGCAGACGGAAGTGAGCGCTGGTGACAGAGGTAAGTATTTACCTATTTGGTAACTTTTTTATTTTTCAAATGTTTTTGCATATATCTACTGCATGTTAGCATGTAACTTATGTAAAAAATAAATAAAACTTTAATTCTACTTTAACTTCTCTTTGTTCTGTTCCTACTTTATCATGTCAGCAAGTGCCTGAGGAGAAAACCTGGCTTTTAGCATGACAGGTAGGAAGAGGCCTTTGCCCTCCCTGTCAAAGGCTAGTACACAAAATGGAGGCCAGAGCAGGGGCACAGTCCTATAGGAGGAAACCATTAGCATGAAACGTGAGGAAAGGCCATGTCAGAATGTGTTTCCAAGTTGATGATTTACTCCATGGTAGGGCCCGGACAACAGAGGGAGACGTACCCGGGGGAATGCTTTCTTTAAAGGAGAAAACCAGGGCCATCAGTACAGATGAGACTGACCCTGCCTGGAAAGCCACAGGAAATTGGCCAGTAAGGGTTAAAAAATGGTCACTAAGAAAAACAGTAATTTCATAACCAAAAGAATGGAGTGTGGCTGAGGGGATCCTAATTAATATGCCACGTGTCCTATGGTGTTAAGGGGCAGAGCTTAACCCCACTGTGTGCTGCCAAAAACTTTTTTAGTGTTACTAACACTAACCAATGTTAGTGTTAGCACTTACCTTAAATGATGTCTATTAATCCGATCTTCCTCTTCTTTCCTGTCCTTTTCAGCCTTCTCTCCAGCGCTGCTGCGGGTCTCTGATCCAGAGCTGACTCCTCTGTCCTTGCTGGCATTTCCTGTCCCACGGTGTGTGCATGCTGGTGCACGCGTCCAAAGACTTACCTTGTGTCTCTCCTTGTCTCCCGGCCGAAAATCCGAACTGCGCATGCGCCCGTCCCAAGATGCTTTTCAGATTTTCAGACTGGAGCGCGGGGCGAAGACGGGTAAGTTTAAACCGCTTTTAAAGCATTTTTTTTTTACATATATCTACTGCTTGCTAACAGTAGATATATGCAAAAAAACCATGAGGGTTTAGAAACCCTTTAAAGGTACAGAAAATAGAGGATATTGTGAAAGCCCTGAAACAAGCTGTCACTGTGCAGCAAGAGACTAACAGACATGTGGCTGCCTCAGCTGCAGTGCAACAAGAGCCCAACAGGCTCCTGGCTTTGCAGATTGGAGCTGTGACTGAACCACAAAAGATAGACCATGCTATGCTAAAAGAAATCCTGGACTGGATGACTGCGTAGGGATCTCCTAACCCACCAGCAGGGGGGGTAACCTAGATATGCGCAAGCAGTTGTCTGCAGCAAATGTCCCCAGATGACGATGTGGAGACCTATTTTGCTGGCATTTGAACGGACAGCCACCCGAGATGGCTGGCCTCCAGAACAGTGGGCTGGAATTATTGCACCGTTTCTCCTGGGAGAAGCACAAAAAGCCTATTTTGACCTGGAAGAGGAGGCTGCTGCAGAGCTATGGGTGACGGCAACAGTAAGGGCCCAGCACTCCTACAACTGGAGGTTTAGAGAAGAGAAAGCTACCAGATCCCAGATGTTTGACCTAATTAATCTGGCTCGGAAGTGACTCGAACCCGAGACTCAAGCTCCTACAAAGATCATTGAAATGGTTGTGCTTGACCATTACGTGAGAGAGCTCCGTGAGTGGGTCACTCAAGGAAACCCCCTGGACTGTGATAGTATGGTCACACAAGTGGAACGATATCTGTCTGCAAAAGACTTGGACCAATCTTTTACTAGGTTGAGTGGTAAGATCCGGAGACCAGGAAACCGGACGAGTGGATCCGAAGCAGACTTGGATCGAGAGCCCGTTTTTCCAAAACAAACTCTAGAAGCCAAAACCCTGGGAAAGAGGACCGCCCAAGGAGAAACTCCATAACTTGTTTTGAGTGTGGCGCTAAAGGACATGTCAGGGCGAGATGCCCTAATCTTCCTGAGCCAATGCAGTGGGGACTAGGGGAAGATTCCTCAGACTTTTCTGGACTTATCTGTTTAGCAAGCCTGGTGGAAGGTGAACATACCTTTCAAGTACCAGTCCTGTTGGAAAAACAAGAGACAGTGGCCCTGGTGGACTCTGGCAGTGCCCTGACTCTAGTAGCAAGTAAATTTGTAAAACCTTGTTGGGTTCAGAAGCATAGAACCATGGGGGTACTGTGTATTCATTGGTGTACTGTGCGGTATGCTACTGCCAAAATAGAGGTGTTAGTACAGGGCAGTCTGGTAAAGATCTTAGCAGTGGTAGTTCCTCGTCTACCATATCCTTATCATGGGAAGGAATTTCCCTGACTTCCGCACTCTTTTACAACCCCCTATAATGGTAGAATAAAAGGAACCTGAAGCGGAGCTGGGAAATTTTTCCCTTTATTCATTCTGACTTGTATATCTCTAACCCAAAAAGAGGTAAAACAAGACGGGAACGCAGGGAGAGCAGGCTAAGATTCATTAGGGCCGTCAATGAAGTCCTGTTAAATCAACGTGGGGAACAGTCTAGGAGAGGCGGAGTCACGTGACAGACTGAAGATGAGGCAGAGGTTGGCCAATAAAAACCTGACCCAGAGGCAACTAGTGAAGTTGAGGAGGAGGATTTAGACATCCTGGATATTTCTGGTAATAGCTTTGGCCAAGACCGGGCAAGTGATCCCCTGCTGCAGGAAGCCAGGAGCAAAGTTGTAGAGGTCAATGGGGTACTGGTGGAAGGTGTAACAGAAAAGGCCTATCCCTATTTTGTCCTCAAAGACAATATCGTTTATAGAGTAACCTCCGATGAGGGGACAAGAAATTGAACAACTGGTTGTGCCTTCATCTTATACCCGAAAAGTGCTGGATTACTCCCACTCTCATCTTCTGGGGGGACACTTGGGGGTGGAGAAAACTTAAGAACGGGTACTTAGGAGGTTCTTTTGCCCTGGGGTATATGAGGTAATTAATAGGTATTGTGCTTCTTGCCCAGAATGCCAACTGGCATCTTCGAGACCGAAGTTGAGAGCCTCGCTCATACCTCTCCCCATAGTCAATGTGACTTTTGAGAGGAGTGGCATGGACCTAGTGGGTCCTTTAGAGAAAACTGCTCGGGGTCACCAGTACATCCTAGTGATCCTCGACTATGCCACCAGATACCCTGAGGCCATCCCACTTTGCAAGGCTAATGCCAAGAATATTGCAAAAGAATTGGTTCAGATATTTACACGGGTGGGGATACCAAAGACATTGCTCACGTATCAGGGGACACCATTTGTTTCCCGTATTATGAGGGAGTTGTGTCACTTATTTAACATACAGACCCTGAGAAAGTCAGTGTACCACCCCCAGACAGACAGGTTAGTGGAAAGGTTTAACCATACCCTAAAGGGGATGTTGAGAAAAGTTGTTAGCAGGGATGGGAAAGATTTGGACTTTTCGCTTCCTTACCTGTTGTTTGCCATGGGCTTCTTCCCATTTGAGCTTTTATATGGTAGGCATCTCAGGGGTATACTGGACGTTCTAAAGGAAACTTGGGAAGAGCAGGGAGTACCTGGGACTAATCTCTTCCAGTATGTCAAAGATATGCAGGTGCGTATGGCTCAAATTGCTCCTCTTGTTCGCCAGCATATGGAACAAGCCCAGCGTATGCAGAAGTCTTACTATGACCAGAGAGCCACCGTGAGACAGTTTAAAAGTGACGACAGAGTAATGGTTTTAGTGCCCACTGCAGATAGCAAACTTCTAGCACAGTGGCAAGGTCCCTATGACGTTTTGGAAAAAGTGACCCTGGTATATTATAAGGTTAGTCAACTGGGACGCCGGAAGAGGGAGGCGGTGTTTCACATAAACCTTCTTAAGCCATGGAGGACTAGAGAGGCCTGCACAGCCACAGTATGTCACCCAAAGCCTGATCCGCAGTCCCCAGGACCTTCAGTGACAATCTCTTCATTACTGACACCTTAGCAAGTAGAGTAGGCTAGATGCTTGGTTGAGAAAAATTGAGGTGTCTTCTCTCTCAACCCGGGCCGAACCCGAGAAATTCCCCTTGACGTTATTATGGAACCAGGGGTTACAATAAGGGTAAAATCATACCGCATTCCAGAGACAAAAGGGGAAGCTGTAAGGGCGTAAGTCAAGAAAATGTTTGAGCTTGGAGTGATAGAGGAGTCTCACAGCCAATGATCCAGCGCGATTGTTCTAATGCCCAAACCTGATGGATCTATCTATCAGGTTCTGTAACGACTTCAGGGAATTAAATAAGGTGTCTAAGTTTGACGCCGATCCCATGCCTCGGGCGGATGAACTTGTAGAGCGACTAGCCAAAGATAGGTTGTTCACTACTTTAGATCTGACAAAAGGTTATTGGCAGATCCCATTAACAAAGCGTGCCCGGGAGAAGGCAGCCTTTGCCACTCTTGATGGCCTGTTTCAGTACAGGATCATGCCTTTTGACCTCCATGGAGCCCCAGCCACTTTCCAAAGATTGATGGATATGCAACTGCATATTTGGATGACGTGATCATTCATAGCCCAGAATGGGAAAGCCACCTGAACAAAGTGCAGGCAGTGTTGGATACTTGTAGAAGAGCTGGACTGATGGCCAACCCCTCTAAATGCACCTCGGGTTTAGCTGAGGCTAAATACTTGGGTTATCTGGTTGGCAGCGGACTTGTTAAACCTCAAATGAACAAGGTAGGGGCTATACAGAGCTGGCTCAGACCACTGAGGAAAAAAACGGTCAGAGCTTTTTTGGGAATTGTAGGCTACTATCGGGGGTTTATTCCTCACTTCGCTACAAGGGCCGCTCCACTCACTGACCTTATTAAAGCCAGAAGTCCGGACACGATAAAGTGGAACTGCGAGGTTGAGGAAGCCTTTGCTAGTGTGCGGGCAGCACTTTGTGCCCAACCTGTGCTTGTGGCTCCCGACTTTAGGAAGGAGTTCTTTCTTCAGACCGATGCCTCGAAGGTTGGTTAGGGGGCAGTTTTGTCCCAATATGTGGGTGGTGAGAAACACCCTGTGCTGTATTTGAGTTGGAAGTTGTTACATCGAGAATAGCGCTATGCCACAGTAGAAAAAGAGTGTCTAGCTATTAAGTGGGCCTTGGAAACACTCTGTTACTATTTGTTGGGCAGGCAGTTTACCCTGGTCACGGACCATGCTCAATTAAAATGGATGCACACCAACAAGGACAAGAACGCTAGAGTCACAAGGTGGTTTTTGTCCTTACAACCTTTTACTTTTGTGGTGCAACATAGGGCAGGTCTCCTTCGTGGTAATGCAGATGCTCTATCTCGGGTGGATGGCTTTGCTGAGGTGGCCGCTTCACACCCCTGTGCTAAGCTGGGGGGGAGGATATGCAGACATCCCAACCTGCAAAACCTTATTTCAGGGAGGTTCCCGTCTCATTTCAGGGAGGTGCCCTTTCTGTCTTTTGGTGTTTTTTTTACAGCGGCCGTCATCAGAATATAAAATAAATAAAAATGATAATAATAATATATACACACAT
>NW_017307530.1:43581-61143 GCF_000935625.1 Nanorana parkeri | reverse complement strand
TATATATATATATATATATATATATATATATATATATACATACATACATACAAACACAGACACACACATATACACACACGCACAGTAAAAGGGGGAGAGAAGGGGGGGGCGTTTGCATTTACGTAAAAAATAATCTAAATATGCTAATTTTGCCGCTTTATAGATCATTGGTTCGACCACATCTGGAGTACGCGGTCCAGTTCTGGTCACCAGTAAAGTCCCTGATACATAGTTGACTAGTTGCTATGGGCAGCAAATTAAATAAATGTTCTCTATAACTAGACAACCAGGACATATCATTGATTCCATATTATCCACAAAGGGTTAATAGCACTCTCTCAACCCTGCAGCAGTGCCTGTACCTGCTCTCATTAGTAGTCTATGTCCGCCCTCTCTGTGCAGCAAGTAGCTTCTTCCTTCTGAGAGCCAAGCCTCGTTCTGAGGCTACTCTAGAGATCACATGACCTTCCTCCAGGAGGCAAGTCTCACTCTGAGGCTACTCTAGAGATCACATGACCTTCCTCCAGTAGGCAAGCCTCACTCTGAAACTTTACCCACTGATATCTTACCTGAAAGCCGCTTTCCAATAGAGGGGGACTCCCTGAACATCAGGGAGACTTGAGATCCCTGGATATGTGGCAGGGTATATGAGGATATGTGAAAGGGCAACTTTCCCTGGCTAAGACTGGGTTCTGCAGTTTTCCCACAGGTACACCTCCTTTCTGTTAATTAGCCTGCACCTGTTATAGTTCCTTAGCTGAATAAAATCAGCAGATAGAATGCAAAACCACGGTAATCACCCTGTCTACTTCTATCAGTAATACTATCAAGTTCCTAGTCACTGAGTAATGTCCGAGGGGATGAACGAGCCCTAGGTGACCCCCCCCATGGAACTGCAGCGACTAGTATGTGTTCCCTTCCCCCATCTTTTCCTGCTCTTTTCTGCTTTCTCCCTGACAGGTGATTGGTCCACTACAGTATCCAGACAGACTTACCTTTTTAGGCGGGAAGATTCTCTTTCTTCACTGGCCTCTGATTGGCTAAAGACTCCTATTTAACCACTTAAAGATCAGGGTGTTAAACTCCCCTTCCTGGCCAGGCCATTTTTCAGTATTCAGCTCTGCAGTACTTTGACTGACGTTTATTGCGTCATGCAACGTACTGAAATGAATTTTATACCATTTTTTGAGGACAGATAGAGCTTTCTTTTGTTTGCGTGTGTATGTGGGGGAGCGGGGGACTTTTAAAAAAAACTGTGTTATTTTACTTTTTTTTTTATTTGTGACTATTTTTAGCTTCTTTATTTTTGTATGATTTTACTTTTTTTTAAACTTTTTTTTTACACTTAACTTTATTGTTATCACATAGGGGACTAAGAAATCCCCTATGTGATAGCCAATTTACATGACAGTTCCTCTTTATGGAGACATCAGGGGTCTCTAAGACCCCTAATGTCCCCTAGGGACCCCCAGAGAAGCTGATGAAGCACAGATCTGCTTTATCAGCTTCTAACCGGTGTTCTGTACCGGAAAGTGACACTGAATGCAGGAAGTGATGTAATATACATAATTTCCTGCTTTCAGGGACAGAGAAGAGATCAAAGGGAGATCGTGTACTGATCTCAACTGAGTGCGTCGCCGTGCCGGTCGCAGCCGCACCGGGCACAGCGGATCTCGGCACCGGCGGAGAGGGCGGCAGAGGTACGGGGGGGCGCACACCCACAGCTCCTGCAAGCGATTGGGCGTCTCTAGAGATGCCCGATTGCTTGAATGTAAACAGCCATCACTGACACGAGCGGGGCAGGGCGTCTTAAGATGCCCTTCTGCTCCTACAAGACTCCCGTCCGGCCGTTCAGGAATGGCCATGGATGGGAGGTGGTTAAACCGGCTCCATTGTGACCCTCTCCTCTTTTGTCACCCGTCATACAGATGAGCTTCCCCCCCCTCCCACCCCCCTTTTTTCGCTCGTCACGACATTTGTTTATGTGGTTCCTCATCTCTTTGAGGGAACATTTTTAAAATGATTTCCTATTTTATTCTTATTGGTGTGCTTGGGCTTTTCTAGCCAAGCAGTAGTTATTTATTTTGGTTGAGGTTATCTTTAATAAAGTTATGCTACATATACTTATTTTAATCCTAATTATTTAATGCATTGAGTAAACCAATAAAAAATGCAGCGGTCATTTCTTGCCATAACAAGAGTGTTAGTGTTTTATTTCATATTTCAAAGTTTGCTTTGTGTTTATTTGTATTTAGAATGTCGCCTGCAGTTCCATGACTAGGAAAAAAACATGCATGTCATAGCTGTGTGTGATGTAAAAAATGTGGGAAAGGCTTAAAATTTCTATCAGGTTTTCAATCCTGTGTCAGGAAGGTTGGAGTCATGGCCTTGCTCAAATACCTTAATTTGTTACTGTTAACAAGTCAATATAGTTGTATTGTAAGTGAAACAAAATAGCATTATGACTTTATCATGCAGTTTATTGAATTATAGGTACACAGGTACAAGAAACAGTACATACAAGTACAGTATAATTAGGTACATAGTGCAAGATGAAGGACATACTAATCATCTGAGTGATTATAAGTAATTATGTCATTTTAGATTGCCAAAGCTAAAGAACAGAAAACAGTACCAAATACAGATCTTTCCCTCACTTATTAACAAAGCTTCATGCAAAGCAGCTTTCAGTAATAAAGTAGCTTTTGGAGCAACAGATTGGCACAGCTACTAAAGGTATTTATATTGCTTTAATATGCCCTCTTGGTGTGAGTGGTCGACAGAAGTGCTGTTATGCCTCCTGTGGCATTAGCTACTTTGCTGTTGATGTGGCACGTTCCTGTTCCACAACCAGAAGCGCCAGTATTGCTTGACTTAAGGATGCTGCTATACCCAGCTGTAAAGATATACAGATAGTTAATAATAAAGACCTTGGTGGAGGTGACAGAAATAATTAAATTGGTAGGAAAGTCCACAGCAAATCACATTGCATTCCTACCTCCAGCTGCACTGCTCCTCGGGACACTGCAGGATCCTGCAACACAACTCAAACTAGGAATGGCAACCTTCCCGGCACTGCTATAGACAGCTGCAAAGGAAAAACAGACCACTTTTAAAGAAAAACATTTACAACAAACCTAAAATGGCATTTTAACTGGAAAAGGCATGTATACCTATAAATAAAAGAAATTAAAAAATAAACCGATTCCTGTTTCCATTTTCAATTAAGATCAGAAAACTAGTTTACACAGCTACCCCATACCCTTTTTAGCAGTATACAATTTGTGTAGCTGGGCCTAGGCTGCTGCAGACAAATATTTGACTATCTGTATACTGTTGTACATTGTAACTTGTGTTCCCATTCAGAGTTTGATTCTGTATGATGCATGTACCTCTGATCTTTTGTGTTTGCATTTATTGTTGCTGATAAATTCCTTTAATGAAAACTTACTGAAACAGATAAACTGAAGAGAACAGATCAAGGGAAATTTAACTAATCCCTGGATTATCATGTATGCTCTGCTTATGGGATCATGCCACTGGTGATCCCTGGTTTACTCCTTGTAGTAATGGAATCTCATTAATCTTGAGACAGCAAGCCCTGCAGCTACAATTTCCTTAAAGATCAGCGCCACCCAAAACTAAAAGAACTCACATGGGGTTGTTCCAGTGGAATTTTGCATCTCTTAGTGAATCCAATGGTGAACAAGTCAACAGGTACAAGCAGTCAACATTTGAGTCAATGTACCACCAACCCCACAAAAAAAAAAAAAAAAATTTTCACTTTAACATTAATTAAAGCCAAGAAAGCAAGACCCCTTGTAATGATCATGGTAAGTCCTTGGAGCCTAGCACTTAGGTGCAGAGATTGCTCCCACAGAATCTCCAAGAGATCTATATAAAGCTGGTGATAGGTAAGCTGCTGGCATCTTGGCAAAACTGAAATGACAATTTGGTGTGGACTCCCCCTTTCAAATGATCCAGGGTCTGTACATCTGCTAAGAAATTCTCATTCATACATTGTGAAATTCTACTTCCATGTTTTAATTTACAATAAAGTATTTCTAAAGATAAAATTCTGTTTTTTAGTTCTGGATAGAAGAGGGGATGGTTAAATTCCTATCAGGTGTTTTTCCCCTCTGTGTCTCATTAAATACTTTAAATTATTTAGCTCATTCCTCCCCAGCCTCATTGTCCCTGGCCTATTTCATTCACTGGATACCATTTTTCTCAATCATTAAGGCATAGCATCATATGTGGGTATTATGTAGGGCAGTCTGTATGCATAACTCCTCCTAAAGGAGCATGCATAACTCCTCCCGATGCTGCATGCATCAGGGTTGAGGTTTCTTGAGTTGAATACTTAGGCAGGGCATTGTGATGTTTTCAGTACAGCACCCTGCTGGCTCCTTCCACCGACCATGATCTGTGTGCAGTGCTGTACTTAAAACATCACAACGCCGTGCCTTAGTATTCAACTCAACATTCATCACTGGGTCTAAATTATTTATGTAATGAAAATGGAAAGTTTTTTTATTTTATTTCATTGGCAAGTTGATGTAGGGGGGAAGGAGGGACAATAGAAGGCAAAATATAAACAGATTAATCTTCAGGTTCAAGGATTATAAAGTATATTTCTGTTTATAGCTAAACTTACACATTGTAACGTTGTTGTCAACTTCTCCATGAATCCTGCAATAAATAAACAGTGTTAGTGCCATAAATTGTATTAAACCCGCTAGCATAACAAATTCATATGAGTAACGTTTTTTTTGTAAAAAAATAAGGAACATTATGGAAGGGATGTTGGAGACTGAGATGGGTGTAAGAAGGCAGTGGGTGGGAGGGGGGATCCCGTAGATGGGGAAAACAGTAGTATAGAGGGATTCTGGAGGTAGGAAGTGAGGCACAGAACACAGGGGACCATAGAGAAGAGTTCAATACCTGGGCACTGCATGTGGAGGTGAGGCTCATTACATGGGTGAAGCCATGAAGAGTGAGAAATGGTGAAGTCACACTAATGGTTGGGATGGTAAAGGGGGAAAAAAAGCTGTGATCCCCTTCCTGGTGAACTGGTACACATCCACCTAAACTAGAAGTTAAAAAGGCACTCCCCGCCTCTTTTAACCATTTTGACAATCAGAATACATAGAAAAATAACATGCATGGCTTCCTAATATCATGTGTAGTGAATCTCATGGAGTCTGTCCCTTTTTCATAATGAAAGATCTGCTTTAAAGACCTAAGAAATTAAAGACTCAAATTGTAAATACACTATTAACGTTTGCTTAAATGGTGCAAGACAAGTTTGCTGTTAGATGTATGTTGCTTCTTTTCAAGGCCAGTATTACAGCACCTACCTGCATTCTTCTCCCTCCAGAAGTTTCCTGTAGGTGGCAATCTCAAGATCCAAGGCCATTTTCACATTAAGGAGTTCCTGGTAGTTGCGTAGCTGAACTGCAAGATCTTCTTTGGCTTTCTGTAGAGCAGCTTCCAGTTCAGATAATTTCGCTTTGGCATCTTTCAGAGCAACCTCCCCTCGCCCTTCAGCATCAGAAATTGCTGTCTCTAGTGCACAAATCTGTAGAAAATAATGATACTTTAAACAGTGGGCATAGTTCTAAATCTATTAGAAAAATAAATGTGTCATTTTTTAAAAATCTTAAAAACTTACGTTAAGCTTACTACAAGCTTCTTGCAAAGACAAATTCACAGTTTAATGCTAGTCTACATTTGAAATTTGTAATCAATACACAACCAAATGAAACTGCCTTTTTATATCTGCTTGAAGTTCAGTTGAGAAATTTTGCAGGATGTGAAAACTAAATGATTATTAGCTGGTGGAATATCATGTGTTCATCCAGAAAAGGAACAGGAAACAAGATACAGGGTGTACAGAAAGAAAGGCCTTACCTGTTTCTTTACACAGTCGATTTCTCCATGCAGTCTCCTAATCATGCCGTTCAGTTCCTGAATCTCATTCCTATGATCGTGCAGATTATCCCCATGTTGTCCCAATGTGTCTTTGAGCTGCTGGAACTGTCAAGAACGTGCAAACAGTTTGATATTTAAGACAAAGTGTACTATTTATCATAAACTAAGCAATAATTAAAATGTTATATTATAGACTATATCATGTCATAAAACAGAAAAATATGCTCTACTACATGAATGTAAATTACATTACGTAATGTAGAACTATGGTCTTTTTTATTTTGGACAGAGTGGGAAAAGTTTACAGCATCTGTTAGGATTTAAATAGAACATGGACAGCAACAAAGAGCACCTGTTTAGTCATTGGGATAGAAAGTGAGTGAAAATTGCCCAAATGGGCACACTGATAGTAACATCTGATCATGGTTAACTCTCTTCCACACATTCCAAATGGTAAAAAAAAAATCAGTTCTTGGTTACTTTATACTTGAATGTTTTGAAGGATGAAGGTGTGTGTCAACAATAGGTATCAAATTGTACTACAAAATTAATAAAGCAATACAAGGGGCTGAAAATATGAAATTGTTTATTTATCTAGTAAAATAATTTGATCTATCGAGATACCAGTCGATGATCAACCCTACAAAAAAAATTATTATTGTACTCTGAGGGAACATATTCGTATTAACCCCTTCATGACTGAGCTGGTTTTATTACCGGCATTACAAAGCCTGATATAACTCGTCACGTACAGTGTACGTGGCCAGTCATATAGGCACAAAGTGACAGGACGTACGCTGTACGTCTCCCGTCACGAAGGGGTTAAACATAAAGACAGCTTTTTAAAAAGCCATCACTGTCCTCTGTAGCTGCTTGTACTGTGAAGTAATTCATCCTCAAAGATCACAACAAAGACTCTGAAGTCTGGTTTCAGTTTTTTTTTCTTTTTTTTAGCAGCTTACAAGTAACTGCTGTGTGTTTACATCAGAGGGCTGGCAGGCTGCTTGGAGTCTGCTCTCCATAGAAAGTAAGGGGAAAGGAGCTGTGATTTCAGTGTCCCAGTTGTAAACTTTGAACAATCTTACAGGTGCATGAAGGCGAATGAAACAGGTACATTTCAGGTGAATGAAGGCTTGTTTTAAATTGATTTTACTGCGTGTAGAATATGTAAATCCTGAAATGTGCAAAGTCTGGGAACAAGTTTAAGTATACCTATGCAATGTCACAAAGTAACCAATTAGAAACAATATCAATGTATTTATTGCTGATCACTTACTTGTCTAGCATAGTTGGATTCAGCTTCTGCTCTGCTCCTGGCTGCAATCTCCTCATACTGAGCTTTAGCCTCAGCAACAACTCCATCCAAATCAAGGTCGCGGTTGTTGTCCATAGTCAAGATAACATTGGTGTTAGAAATTCGTGCTTGCATTTCAGCCACTTCCTGTAAGGAGCAAGTGTAAGAATGTGTTACAACTGCTGAGCTCAATGCTCTGGATAACAAAGCACCTGCCCCCCAACAGTCCATCACTACTTAAAATATCTATTAGTATAGGACACATGGTAGAGAAACCCGACCAACTAACCGCAATGGGCACAGATGGCAGAGATACTTAAGCTACTAATTGCAAGTGGCACACTTAAGAGTGATGCTTGAACTGCTAACTGCTATTGGCTTACATAGCAGTGGCATTTGCACTCACAATGTGTGAGAGGGCTCTTAAAGTGTATGTAAATTCAAAAACAACAAATTTTACATATTGCAGCTTACCAGTTCTTAGATGGGGTGGCTGCATAAGTTTCCTTTTTTCTGGCTGTTTTCCTTTATTTTTACCTGTTGATTCTGCCAAGGACACACTTTTGTCCTAGGGTGACAACGCTCCCTCACCATGCTGTATCTATGGAGGAGCAGCCTTGTCATCCTAGACTGCTCTCCTGACTAGAGCTACAGACACCAGGAAGTAACAAGAACACTAGAATTCTGACAGGATCAACAGATATTTTGCTGTGCTTGCAGAAAATGTTTGTAGTCTTAAAAAAAGAAAACAAATGCCGCCACCACATCTAAGGAATGATAAACTGCAATATATTACATTTTTGTTCTAGGGTTTATATACACTTTAAGACTGCTTTAACACTTTGCAATTTCTTACTTAATAAAGTTCTCTGTCTATATTATCTATATGTCTTCTTTCAACTTGTTAGCTCTCTAAGAGGACAGGCTCTGGCAATCTGCAATACTCTTAAGCATAATAGTTTGCTGCAACTCTTGAACCATGCAGATATTTCTGGTAATATTGCAGCTCTCTCATGTGAAATAACTGGCTCTTATAATGTGGCAGAGTAATGTATATGACCGATTGTAGGCCTCAGAATGTAAACTGAACATTAAAGATTAACAATCTGCAGCGGAGAAATGCCGCAAAGTTACCAACCTGGGGGAA
This sequence comes from Nanorana parkeri, assembly GCF_000935625.1. NCBI lineage: Eukaryota > Metazoa > Chordata > Amphibia > Anura > Dicroglossidae > Nanorana > Nanorana parkeri. Next base: position 52,768 of record NW_017307530.1, on the reverse strand, counting down.
GGGACCCATTCCTACCTAGTAAAAAGAACCAGAATATTTGAAGACAAAGATAGGAATTTGCATATTGATAGAGCAGCCTCACTACAAACTTTCTATCAAGCTATAAACACACAATGAACAAAATCCAACAATAACATATGTCACAAATGAACCAGACGTCTGTCCACCTTTTATAAACATTTATTTAAATTGTCCTCCAAGGACAGTTTGTATTTTATATTTGGTAAGTTGTTTTCTTAATCTACGTGCTAAAATGATAACATTTATTATTGCATAATTTTCCATTTGCACAAAAGTTGTGTTTTTGATGGGCCTACATTCAAATGGCTAAGGAGTTAATCAAACATCTCATACACCCTGCAATTAACTCCTGTCGTAAAATCTGAGACACACACTTAGCAATATGTGCAAGCAATGAAAAAAGGTTTTCTATCTCTTATTTCAGCCTATCCAGCCCAGCCAATGATAAATCAGCACTTTAATGACTAAAATAATTGGCTTCATACCGCATCAAACAATGTCTTCAGGAAATTGAGCTCATCCACTAATGCATCTTGCTTGCCATCCAGATCAGTCTTTTGCATGTATAGGGAATCAACATCCTAAAAAAAGTATAAAAGCATTTAAAAGTCATGTTAAAAGAATGTTCCTATGCTTAATATCTAAATGTTGTTCATTTATATATCATGTAAACCACTGAAATGGGCAGAACAATATGCAGATATCAATGTATGATTCCATAAAACACTATACTAACTGACTCGAAATCTGAAAACCTATTGCCATGGTCTCTTAAAACAATATTGTACAGAACGAACATGGAACCTGGGACAGTACCTGGAGTTCGACGTTCTCACTTCACTCTGACTTTTCAACTTACATGCTTGATCTAAGTTATTTGTTTAGAAAGGCATTCATGACCCAGGAATTAGCATTCAGATAAAGAGGTCAACAATGGCAGCCTCCATTGATCTCTCAGTAGAGGTTTACTTTAGAGCAACTCTGTGTTTGCTCATGTAGGGCAAAGCTCATTTAGGTTTAGAAAGAGTGAAACACTTTTAAAAAATGTTATTATTGGCGTCTCTGCCTTCTTGTCCTAGTGACAACCTCACATTACCATTTCTTGTATAGATATCACAGGTACAGAAATTTGTTAAACTCTCTCCAATAGATTCATAGACAGAAATAAATATTTGCCAGCAATGTTAACTCTTCTCTACTCTATCGAGAACTATATAAAAAAAACTTGGGCTGCATTGTGCTTTGAATATCATTGATAAAACCAACAAAACAATAATTTAGATTCAGTTTGTGAATTACATTTTTTGGGAAATAGCTTTAAATTCACTACCTATTCTTTATATTCAACCAAATCCATCTCTGATGCAAATACAGTTTTTAATATATTTGTATGAAACAACTCTAGATATAAAGGGCACATGTTAATGCAGCCCTTATTTATCAATATATCAATGTGTGTTTGTTTTTTAAACGGAAGCAGTATAAGTATGAGGAGATTACTAGAGACTTTGTATTAGTCTCTTGCAATCCCCTGAACAGCAGAGCTCAGATTGGGGGAGGGAGAAGAAGCACAAGTAGCCAATCAGGTGTGCTGCAGTGCTTAAGTGCTAAAAATGGACATACTGTGAGGAGGAGAGGGCAGAGCAACAGAGAGACCGGCTCGTCTGCTGCATCTTCTTTTACTGTTCATTCACAGGCTAGGGAGGGAAAAGATCTGAAGAGTAACTTAACTGCAGCACAGAAAAAACAAGTCTCTACTAGAAGGACACAAATACAAATCCTATGAGAGGTGACATATCTCATAAAAAAGAATATCATCTATGTATTTAGCAAAAAATAAAATACATTACACCAGCTGCACATCAGGAAGGGGATTGCAACCTGTTCTGGTGCTGTATTCTTAAATATGACACTTTATAATGTAAAACACAATCATAGTGAACGCAATATTGGGAAGACTTATTTTTACATCACCGTAGGTAGTAAAATATCTCCCATTTATGTCATCATTAAGTATTGCATCATATTTTAGCAGAATTTAGACCTAATGCATGTTCTACCATGTATCAGAGCAACACACGGTAATGCACAGTCGGTGGTGCGTTGCATTACAGAAATGTTATAAAATTCTGAAATAAGCTAGAGCTGTGGAAAGGTGGTTAGTTAACCAATCTGAAAATATCAAATAAAGAAAATGTTTCCCTTTACGACAACTTCATAAAATAAACATAGATGTATTATTGATGTCAGGCACATTTCTATTCAGACAAATTATTCTTAGAATTTTAATGATTGACATAGTGTTATGCTTCTTAACAATTTCTCATACTTTACATTTAGAATGAATCCAGGATTGCTGCAAACATAACAGGATTTAATAAAATATAATATACAGCTGGAAAGATTACAGGTGGGAAAGTTTCACAGTAAATATCTGATCCTAATAATAATAAAATATACAAGGACAACACACCAAATAACATTAAAGTTCAGTCTAAAGTATACCTTTTTCAAAGATACAAATTCATTTTCAGCATTGGCACGCTTGTTAATCTCTTCTTCATATCTGTAAACAAAGGTAAACATAAAATCTGTGTAACCACCAAATTGAACTAATTCACACATACAAGATTATAGATATCTCAGAACATATTTAATATAATCCTGATAATTATGCCAATAGTTTATTTGTTGCAGCCGAATCAATGCTGGAAAGCTGACATGATGATAAAAATATTATTTATTCATTCATATCGATTTGAAACATTAGTTTAGTTTCACTTACTTAGCCTTAAAATCTTCTACAACATCCTGCATGTTCTTCAAATCTCCTTCAAGACGACATTTTTCATTCTTGGTGGTATCCAATTGTCTTTGAAGGCAGCTAATGTATACTTCAAATAATGGTTTGATGTTATCTTTCATGTTGGCAAGTTTTTTACTTTGTTCTTGCATAAACTTCCATTTTGTTTCCAGGATTTTATTTTGCTGTTCAAGGAATCTGACCTAAAACAGTTGTGAAGGGCTGAACAGTCAGTAAGGTTACACACAGTTTATAAACATTTTTAGATAATAATTTCCCTCACTAAACAGAAAAGAACATTTGAAACTTGACTTACCTTGTCTATGAAGCTTGCAAATTTGTTGTTGAGAGTTTTGATCTGCTCTCTTTCTTGTATTCTGACTTTCTGGAAGTTTGGATCAATATCAGCTTTTACTGGCTGAAGGAGGATTTGGTTAACGGTAACATTTTGGATACCTCCACGTGGACAGAGAGGAAACCTTTCACCACTGAAGCTTAATCCTTTGCCCACTGTGCTTATTCCCCCATTGGTGCCAGTGGCTATGGAAATTCTTTTGCTTCCTCCTGAGCAGTAGAGACTGCTTGTGCCATAGTTACTTCTTCCAGCACCAAGGCGCACAGAGTAACTTCCAGGCCCTCCTGATCGTATCAGAGAAGAAGAAGAATAGTTGGCTTTTCCATACCCTCCACCAGTTGAACAACTACTGAAGCCCTTAGCTCCACAAGAACCTCCAGTGCTAGCCTTTCCAGGTTTTGTGGCACCTGAACATTGGCTGTGGCTCATTGTGGTTCTTCCAGATGTGACAGCGTGCATGATCAGTAGCGAATGGAAGAGAAGGCTAAACTTAAGTCCTGTGAAGGACCAGAATAGGCCTTTTATATTTTTGATAAGGGCTTGGTTCATGAGAAAATCATTATGCCTTAGCCACAATCATGGGCTTGGTTTTGGGCTTGGCAGATCTGGGACTGGGCAATCTTTTTTGTTAACTAAATGCAGTATGTGTGTAAATTAAAGTGTCTTAATGACATTGTGGACATATAAATTGCTTTGTTTATATGATCCACTTTAATGTAATTTAGGTTCATTAACTTTTTATAGTAACTGTTATCTTTGAAATAGGCCACTAAGCAAGTATAGCCCTTGTCTCTGAATAAAAGTTGCAACACAATTTCAGACAGTTTATCTGTAAGATGTTATAAACTAGGTGTTTACCACGAATAGTTAGAATAAGAATATGTTTTTGTGGCAATTTTGTAATAAATATTCACCTTGCACAAAAAAATAAAAAACTGGTTGACTTACTCATAAGTTTTTATTAAACTCAGAAATCATTAGCACTATGTTTACAGATGTTAAAGCATGTATAATGATTTTTTTATTTATAGATAGATATAGATATAGATTTTAGTGTTTAATGATTTTCTGGCATGCCGTCATTCCTATTCTAATGAATTTTAATCTTTAATCATGACTGTAGACAATCATCCTATTCTTGACTATAGTCTATACTAGACTATTTAGTATGTTGACTAGAGTCTGTGCAACACTATACACAATATACTACTATCTTACTTAGTTATTTTTTACTATATTGCATTACTAGTAAGAATATTTTTATGGCAATTTTGTAATAAATATTCACCTCACACAACAAAATATAAAAAACTGGTTGACATACTCATAAGTTTTTAATGAAGGGTTGCCTCACAAATCATTAGCACTATGTTTACAGATGTTAAAGCATGTATAAAGATTTGTATTTATAGATTGTAGTGTTTAATGATTTTCTGGCATGCAGTCATTCCTATTCTAATGAATTTTAAACTTTAATCATGACTGTAGACAATCCTCCTATTCTAGACTATAGTCTATACTAGACTATTTTAATTTAGTATGTTGACTAGAGTTTGTGCAACACTAGACACAATTTACATATATACTGTATATATATATACATGTATGTATATACATTAAATTACATTTTCATACAATGCATGCAATTATGATGACTCTGGGCAACTATCTTACTGTGTATCATGATATGAAGATGAGATTGAAGCACAAATATTGATGGACAATAGATGAGAAAAGCTAGGAATTAACGTACATCTGTTTGAATTTGGTTATATCATTCAACCAGGACTGTTGCAAACATTTTCAGAGCTCCATTTCAGTATTTATTCTGAGTTTTTGCATTGCATATCAGAAAAGATAATTCTTGTATTACCATGCGTCTTCTTGCATTGTGATGCATTGTATTAACCGCTTGAAGACCAGGTGTTTAGACCCCCTACCTGGCCAGGCCATTTTTCAGTATTCAGCGATGCATTACTTTGACTGACATTTATTCCGTCATGCAACGCTGTACTGAAATTAATTTTATACCATTTTTGGGGACAGATAGAGCTTTCTTTTGGTAGTATTTAATCACCACTGGGGGTTTTATTTTTTACTATATTCAGGAGAAATTACTGAAAATTTTGAAAAAAAAAAAAGTTTTTTTTACATAATGTTATAAAACAACTAATATTACCCACTTTTTTGGTAAAATATAAAAGACGGGGTCACGTCAGGTAAATAGATACCAAACATGTCAAGCTTAAAAATTGCGCGCACTCGCGAAATCGCAAAAAACTAGCATACCCAAAATTGGCCATAGGCGACGCTTTAAAAGCTTTTACCGCTCATCAGTTTAGTGTTATCAGTGATTGATGGCCCTAAAATTATTGCTCTCACTGCGACAGTCGTGGTGATATGTAACATGTGCAGCGTAATGGGCGCAATCGTCGTTTTCGCAGGTATGCGCACCTGACGCATGTTTACATGCTTGTATGTAGGGGTTGGGACTTTTACAAAAAAAAAAAAAAATGTTAATTCTTTTTTATATGTAACTTTAAAAAAATTTGGGGGGGACTTTACATTTTTTTTCTATTTTTTTTTTCACTTAACTTTATTGCTATCACAGAGGGGGCTAAGAAACCCCCTCTATGTGATAGCAAAATAGGTTACAGGTCCTCTTTATGGAGACATCAGGGGTCTCCAAGACCCCTAATGTCACCTAGGACCCCCCTGAAGAAGCTGATGAAGCAGAGATCTGCTTCATCAGCTTCTCTCCAGCATCTGAAGCTGGAGAGTGACACGAGAATGCGGAAGTGATGTAATATACACCACTTCCGCATTCTGACAGCGGAGAGGGGACCGGAGGGAGCCCGTTTACCGAGCTCCCTCTGATCCCCTGTGCACCGGGCACAGCGCAGCCTGGGATCAGCATGACAGCGGGAGGGGGGGAGCCGCGGAGGGGGCGGCGCACATATCGGGATCCCATACAAGCGATCCGCCAGCTCTATAGCCGGCGGATCGCTTGTATGTTAACAGGCATCGCTGCGGGTTTTTAAATAATGTGTCTTTCACCGTCCGCGTGCGCCACGCACGAGTGGGCGGGACTAACAGGACTAATGTGTATACACGCCCTGTTACATCCAAGAAGCTAGTTAGTTAGAAGCTAGGTAGTTAAGCAGCTTGTTCAAAATGAGTAGGCTACAATGCACCTCAATGCACAAAATGTAGTGCATGCTGCTTTTATTGTAGCAACTGCAACACATACGATGTACTGCAGTGCGTTGCAACACAAATTCATTCTGGAAGACAAAAGCAACAAGGCACCACCTCCTTGTGTGAAATCTTTTTTTATTTGAATAATAAAAACGGTTATAAATACTCACAATTATAAAATTTAAGTCATGCAAGTGAATAAGATACCACAAAATCAGTATCTAACGAATGTTCCACTCCGACTGCGTATAAAAAGCTGCTTCCGTTCACATCACCATACCATCTTGCCACCGGCTGCTTTTAGGCTGGATTTACGCGTTTCAGGGGCATACCCCCTTCGTCAGAATCACAGCTTGCCTTGTCAAAGAGAGGGGTTAAAGGGGCGTGGCTACCTGGCTATGTGAGAGGACGTGATCGCTCGGAGCTCCGTCTCTCACCCGCTGCTTTAACCCTTACAAACGCGCTGCTACACTTTGAAATGGGGAAAGATAACCATCCACGATCCTCTGGCAGATCCTCCCAGCCCAGAGGGAAAAAGAAAAAGTCGGCTGCCTCCATTAAAACCTACTTTGTGCTGCCGTCTGCTTCACAAGCTGCATCAAAGATGGCACCGACCCCTCAGCCATCCACGTGTGCGGGAGTGGTTCCCGTCTCGTCTCCCTCCATCGGCTCTGAGGATCGGATGCCTCCTTCCTCCCCAGCATCTTCACCTGCATCGATGTCTGAGACGTCTGCAAGACTCCTGTCAGAGGCACCGGCGGTTTCCTCTCCAGGGGGCGGTGAGTGTATGGGGCACTCCAGTATGTGGGTCTGCTGGGTCCTGCCAGAGTGACACGGAGAAGAGCCCCGAGGCCTATCTGGCACCCGAACAGACCCTTCAAATGTCTCCCCAGCCTGTTAGTGAGCCCAGAGGCCTCTCCCCTCCCTTCCCTCAGACCATGCCTAAGCCTCAGGAGCCCTGGTCTCCCCCTCTTGAATCCATGCCTCATTCTCAGCGCACCCCAGGCTCAGGGAGAGCTGGCTCCGCTAAAGCCCCACAGGCAGTACAGCTGCCTCCTACCACACTGTCGACCTGTCCCTCATTGAGGGGGGAGCTGGGATCGGACGGGTTCCATTAACCTGAGGAGCTTTAACCTGAGGAGCTTGAACACCCGACGGCAACGGATGGCCGCCATCTTTCAGCACGACATGGACCGCGTCTGGGCCCTGCTGAATCCAGAGGCCCACTTCTGCACCACCCTGCCTCAGCCTCTTAATCCGAGATGGAGGAGGATGACTTTGTCTCCTGGAGGGAATGCCTTAAACACATCCCTACTAAGAAGGACTTTCGGCTTTTAATACAGGAGGTCAGAGACACGTGTTGTTCGGAGATAGAGGTCCTGCACACCAACTTCCAGCAGTTGACCCAGAGGGTAGAGGGCCTTGATGAGGAAATGCACTTATGCAAAACTGAGGTACACCAGTTGCACTCCCAATATGTGTCTCAGGCCTCTACGATCAGAGAACTCCAGCGTCATGTGGAGGACTTAGACAACCGAGGCCGCCGCAACAACCTACGTATACAAGGCTTGCCAAAGGCAACAGGCCCCGAAGATCTAACAGAAGTCTTACAGACCATCTTCACCAATATTCTGAGCTGGCCTTCTTCTCGTAAGGTGGAAATGGATCGAGCGCACAGAGCCCTGCGTCCCAGGGGTTCCTCTTCGCTCCCTCAGGACGTGATTTGCAGAATCCACTATCTTGCAGTCAAAGAAGATGTTCTCCGCAAAGCCCGTATTATGAAATCCATTGAATTTGACGGTGCTCCTATTCAAGTCTTTCCAGATCTGTCCTGGGTCACACTACAACAGAGGAGGCTTTGTCAACCTTTTTTGACCCTCCTGCGTGACAACAACATCACTTATAGATGGGGATTCCTCTTCAGTCTTGTAGCCAGTAGAGATGGTAAATCTGCCACGCTACGTTACCCGGAAGATCTTCCATCCTTTTGTGCGGACCTCCATATCGCTTGCCCTGCTCTTGCTGGTGGAGAATCTTTACCTAAGATGGGCCCAGAGCATTCCCTGTGGCAGAAGGTAACTACGAGAAAAAGGAAGCCTCAGGGAGACCTTTCCTCTGAGACCCCATCCCCCCGACCTTGTGAAACACATGCTCTTCCCGCTTGTGGAAGAAATCGCTGAGGATCATTGAGTGACTGGCATATCTGAACTCTGAGGCCGCATTGACTGCTTTGCTTACTGAGCTATAGATATTTAGCCCTTACGATGTTGAACTCCCTGTTGATACTACCCATTTTTGCACTTTATATGTTTTTTGTTATAAGCGCACACTGCCTTAAATTTGCGGTGCCTGATCCTGCGGTTGCCCACCTTTATAGAAATTTGTCTTCTCACATTCTGATATTCACCCCTCCCCATTATAGATTGCCCATGGGTATTTGTCTATGACACCTCTCTCCGTCTTGTTGACAAGGTTAACTTCCCATGACTTTGGAGAGTGTATATACCCACATTACCAGTTCCCAGATAATTGGTTATAGAATATACTGTTTTTGCTGCTGTTTGAATCCTTTAATTTTAAGGTTTTCAAATAATGTTTTTTTTTACTCTGTGTTTCAGTGACTTGCTGACTTCCATGCTGTACCTCAAACAGAAATATTATAGGGCTGTGGAAAATTAACGATTAATCCCTCGATTAATCGTTAATTTTTTTGATCGATCAAAATTATTTTTATCGATCAAAGTTCTTTGGCTCCGTACTCACCTCTCCGCCGGCTTCCGGGTCTTCCGTCGGAGATCCGGTGACGTCAC
>NW_017307530.1:29329-43541 GCF_000935625.1 Nanorana parkeri | reverse complement strand
GATGGAGCTGCTTGGGCCGGTGAGTACACATCCTAACTCTCCCGACCGCCCGGGAGAGACATACTTTTTACCGGAAAGGTTTAATCTGCTCAATCTTTTCTGACATCGGGAGCCGCGGCCTGACCGTCAGTCAGAAAAGAAAAATTGGATTAGTGTGATCCTAGTTCATTTTATTACTTTATTGCTGTGCTGTATGTGTATAGGCCAATGTAGTTGGATGTGTATGTGCGTTATAATTAATCGAAGTTAATCGATTAATCGATTTTAAAAAATTCGATTAATCGAACAGGAAATTTGTAAGCATTACCAGCCCTAAAATATTATATAAGGGGCAACAAGGCCCACACCAGTTTGGCTCGTAAATTGTGTGCTGAGACGAATCTAACGAAGGTCACTGCGGTGCGTGACTCCAGGGGCATCTTGCACCATCATCCTCAGAAATTGGCGGACACATTCAGGGAATTCTATGAAAATTTATACAAGCTCCCTGACTCTGCCTTTGGTGGTGGAGGTGCCACTCTGGAGTCGCGCATACAGGATTACCTAAGCTCATACCAGAAGGGTCATTGCCTCTCTCCCTACAGGCAAATCGCCGGGACCTGACGGCTTTACATATATGTACTACAAGACTTACTTTTAATTATTTTCCCCATACTTAACGAGACTGTACATTAAGTTCCTAGAGGGCCGGCCCATCCCACCTTCCTTTCTACATCCTATATAATTGTGATTCCAAAACCTGGAAAAGATGATACCATATGTGCTAATTACCGGCCTATAGCGCTTCTACATTTACAAAAATCCTGGCAAATAGAAATTCTGCTCTTCTCCCCAACATAGTTCACATGGACCAGGTTGGCTATGTTCAGAACAGACAGGCAGGGGATAACACTCGTAGAAATCAGTTGATGGCCTGAAATCTTCAATATTTTGAAAGAGATAAAAGAGGGACAGGTTGAAGGTTCTTTTTCTACCCCTCCTTTTACTAATTTTAGGCTATTGTACCAAAGAAGGAGCCAAACACATACCGGCTAATACACCATCTCTCTTTCCCTAAGCGGTCTTCTTTAAATGATGAGATTGATGATCAGCTGGCATCTGTTACTTATACGTCCTATGATGATGCCCTGGAGAGACTGCACCCTTTAGGCCGGAGTGCTCTTCTTGCGAAGGCGCATAGTAAATCTGCTTTTTGACTGTCACCAATTTCTCCGTTAGCTTATAATTCACTTGGCTTTTAATTTGATGGTTTCTATTTTAATGATACGTTCTTGCCCATGGGTGGTTCTGTATCTTATTATTTTGAGGATGTTTTTTTTTCCTTTTTTGAATGTGTTATTATTTTTATTTCTGGACACAGGTCCATTGTTCATTATCTAGATGTTTTTTTTATTAATGCCTTTTATTAATGCCTTTATTAATCCTTAAGGCTTAAAAGCCTTAAGGATTCCTGTTTGTTCAGATCTTTTATCATTAGTTTGTTTTATTAGTGCTCAATTTGGTATACCCCTGGCTACAGAAAAGACTGTTTCTCCCACTAAGAGTTTGGAATTTTTGGGTATATCTATTGATTCGGAAAGAATGGAATTTAGACTTCCTCCAGAAAAAAATTACTGACACCATTTGTTTGTTGTTGCAAAAAAAGAAAGTTATTTTAAAAGATTTGCAATCTTTTCTGGGTACTGGGCATTTGCTACCCGTAGTATGGCATTTGATACCCGTAGTCCCATTAGGCATTGCAAGTCTCTGACAGCCACAGGCATGGCCTGCTGAGGCAGATGCATTATGTATTTGTAGTTTCCCCACAGCTGGAGGGTCACAGCTTGGCTACCCCTGATTTAATGTATTGGTAAACCAATAAAAAATGCCGTGGCCATTTCTTGCCATAACAAGAGTGTTAGTGTTTTATTTAATATTTCAAAGTTTGGTTTGTGTTTATTTGTATCTAGAATGTCGGTGCTCCATGTCGGGGGGATGAACGAGCCCTAGGTGAGCCCCCCACCATGGAACTGCAGCGACTAGTATGTGTTCCCTTCCCCCATCTTTTCCTGCTTTTCCCGCTCTTTTCTGCTTTCTCCCTGACAGGTTATTGGTCCACTACAGTATCCAGGCAGACTTACCGTTTTAGGCGGGAAGATTCTCTTTCTTCGGAGACATCTGATTGGCTGAAGATTCCTATTTGAGGACTACAAATCTCAGCAGTACTTTATACAGAAATGCTATTGTTATATAAAGTATTGCTGAGATGTGTAGTCCTCTATAGCCTGTGCCATTCTGCATTGCTGTAAATATTAGGGTTGCACCGATATATATCGGCCGCCAAAGGATATCAGCCGGAAATGGCACTTTTGGCTAAATACCGAAAGTGCCATTTTTCTGCTGATACAGCGGCGCATCCCTGCTTTCTTTCCTCCCAGCTGGGCGCTGCTCTGTGTCCCCCGCGGGGAGGAGAGAAAGTGACAGCCGGCCGAGCGCTGTGTTTGTGTTTTTTTTGGGGGAGGGGGGGGCCAAAAAAAAATCTTGCATCAGGGCCCTTTGTTCCTTATGTCCGCCACTGGTTGAGGTTATCTTTAATAAAGTTACGCTATATGTATTTATTTGAATCCTAATTATTTAATGCATTGAGTAAACCAATAAAAAAATGCCAAGGCCATTTTTTGCCATAACAAGTGTTAGTGTTTATTTCATATTTCAAAGTTTGCTTTGTGTTTATTTGTATTTAGAATGTCGCTTGCAGTTCCATGACTAGGAAAAAGCATGTATATCATAGCTGTGTGTGATGTAGAAAAAGTGTAAACTTAAAGTTCAACGTGTTCCCCCAGTTTTTCAAAAAGTTGGAAAGGCTTAAAATTTCTGTCAAGTTTTTAATCCTGTGTCAGGAAGGTTGGACTCATGGCCTTGCTCAAAGACCTTAATTTGTTACTGTTAACAAGTCAAAATACTTATATTGTAAGTTAAGCAAAATAGCATTATGACTTTATCATGCAGTTTATTGAATTATAGGTACATAGTTACAAGACACAGTACATACAAGTACAGTATAGTTAGGTAAATAGTGCAAGATGAAGGACATACTAATCATCTGAGTGATAATTATGTAATTTTAGATTGCCAAGGCTGGAGAACAGAAAACAGTACCAAATACAGGTCTTTCCCTCACTTATTAACAAAGCTTCATGCAAAGCAGCTTTCAGTAATAAAGTAGCTTTTGGAGCAACAGATTGGCACAGCTACTAAAGGTATTTATATTGCTTTAATATGCCCTCTTGCTGCGAGTTGATGACATAAGTGATGTTATGCCTCCTGTGGCATTAGCTACTTTGCTGTTGATGTTGCATGTTCCTGTTCCACAACTAGAAGCGCCTGAATTGCTTGACGTCAGGATGCTGCTATACCCAGCTGTAAAGATATACAGATAGTTAATTATAAAGACCTTGGTGGAAGTGACAGAAATTAAATTGGTAGGAAAGTCCACAGCAAATCACATTGCATTCCTACCTCCAGCTGCACTGCTCCTCGGGACACTGCAGGATCCTGCAACACAACTCAAACTAGGAATGGCAACCTTCCCGGCACTGCTATAGACAGCTGCAAAGGAAAAACAGACCACTTTTAAAGAAAAACATTTACAACAAACCTAAAATGGCATTTTAACTGGAAAAGGCATGTATACCTATAAATAAAAGAAATGTAAAAAATAAACCAATTCCTTTTTCAATTTTTCAATTAAGATCAGAAAACTGGTTTATACAGCTACCCCATACCCTTTTTAATAGTATACAATTTGGGTAGCTGGGCACTAGCCAGACCTTATGGGCTTAGGCTGCTGCAGACAATTATTTGAATATCTATATACTGTTGTACATTGTAACTTGTGTTTCAAAACTCTTTCAATGAAAACGTACTGAAACAGATAACTAAAGAGAACAGATCAAAGAAAATTGAACTAATCCCTGGATTATCATGTATACTCTGCTTATGGGATCATCCCACTGGAGATCCCTGATTTACCCCTCATAGTAATGGAATCTCATTCATCTTGAGACAGCAAGCCCTGCAGCTACTATTTCCTTAAAGATCAGCGCCACCCAGAGGCGGCTCTTTAATTAGGCAAATTAGGCGGTCGCCTTAGGCCTCGCGCTCCCGAGGGCCTCGCGGCCGCCTATTTAACCAAGGATCTGTGGGGTCTCAACAGGGCTCTGAGGGGTCTCACCAGGGCTCTCTGGTTGTCCCACCAGCCTGGTTAAACCCCACAGAGCCCTGGTGAGACCCCACAGAGCCCTGGTTAAAGTAGGGCTCTGTGGGTTCTCACTATTCCTGGTTAAACCCCACAGAGCCCTGGCAAGACCCTACAGAACCCTTGTGTTGCTGAGACCCTACAGAACCCTGGTTTAACCAGGGCTCTGTAGGGTCCCACCAGGGCTCTTTGGGGTCTCACCAGGGCTCTGTGGAGTCTAACCAGGCTGGTGAGATCCCTCGGAGCCCTGGTGAGACCCCACAGAGCCCTGGTTTAACCATGGCTCTGTGGGGTCTCACTAGGGTTTTGAGGGGTATAATACGGCTGGTGAGACCCTACAGAGCCCTGGCTTAACCAGGGCTCTTTGGGGTCTCACCAGGGCTCTGAGGGGTCTACCCAGGCTGCTGAGACCCCACAGAGCCCTGGTGAGACCCTACAGAGACCTGGGTTATTCAGGGCTCTGTGGGGTTTTTTTTTTTGGGGTCTCACCAGGGCTCTGAGGGGTCTAACCAGGCTGATGAGACCCCACAGAGCCCTGGTGAGACCCTACAGAGACCTGGGTTATTCAGGGCTCTGTGGGGTCTCATCAGGGCTCTTTGGGGGTCTTACTGGGGCTCTGTGGGGTCTCACCAGCCTGGTTAAACCCCACAGAACCCTGGTGAGACCCCACAGGCCTGAGCGGAGCCTCATGTTTAGGTTTCACATAAGGCCTCGCAAACTCTAGAGCCGCCTCTGGCGCCACCCAAAATCAAAAGAACTCACATAGCTTCAGCATCTTATGTCGGTATTATGTAGGACAGTCTGCATTCATAACTCCTCCCAAAGGAGCATGCGTAACTCCTCCCAAAGGAGCATGTATCAGGGCTGAGGTCTCTTGAGTTGATGATGTTTTCAGCACAGCACCCTGCTGGCTCCTTCCACCAACCATGATCTGTCTGCAGTTCTATACTGAAAACATCACAACGCCCTGCCTCAGTATTCAATTCAACATTCATCACTGGGTCTAAAATTATTTATGTAATGAAAATAGAAAGTTTTTTTTTATTTCTTTGGCAAGTTGATTTAGGGGGGAAAGGAGGGACAATAGAAGGCAAAATATAAACATATTAATCTTCAGGTTCAAGGATTTTAAAGTATATTTCTGTTTATAGCTAAACTTACACATTGTAACGTTGTTGTCAACTTCTCCATGAATCCTGCAATAAATAAACAGTGTTAGTGCCATAAATTGTATTAAACCCGCTAGCATAACAAATTCATATGAGTAATGGGTTTTTTGTAAAAGACAAGTTTTTGTAAATTACAGTCATTACTGCAATCAAAAGTTATATATCGTGAATGTCAAGTCTAAAGTACACTTTTATGTCATGATATGTGACATAGCAAGATTCATCAAGCAAAGGTTTAAGCACCACTTACACATGGAAGTTTTTTTCATTAAGATTTTAATATTTGATTCAAAATATGTTTGGGTAAAAAGCAAAATATTGGCAAGATTACTTTACCATTTTGACTGCTTCAATTAGAAGAATAGATAATAGTGAATGCAGGGCCATTTTAGAAATACAGCTCTTGAAAAGTATAAAAAGACCCCACCCGGCCATGTGTATACTGAAACAAAATGCTACCTATCCCTAGCTCACAGGATCATTCAAATCAGAGCAAAGACTATAATACCTAAAATCAAAGTATGAAGAAAAAACAAAGGCTTAAAATTTGGAGATGGTGATAGGGCACATTAGCGATTTTAACATTCAGAATACATAGTAAAATAACATCCATGGCTTCCTAATATTATGTATAGTGAATCTCATGGAGTCTTTTTAATGATGAAAGATCTGCTTTGAAGACCTTCGAAAATCAGACTCAAATTGTAAATACACTATTAAAGCTTGCTTAAATGGTGCAAGACAAGTTTGCTGTTAGATGTATGTTGCTTCTTTTCAAGGCCAGTATTACAGCACCTACCTGCATTCTTCTCCCTCCAGAAGTTTCCTGTAGGTGGCAATCTCAAGATCCAAGGCCATTTTCACATTAAGGAGTTCCTGGTAGTTGCGTAGCTGAACTGCAAGATCTTCTTTGGCTTTCTGTAGAGCAGCTTCCAGTTCAGATAATTTCGCTTTGGCATCTTTCAGAGCAACCTCCCCTCGCCCTTCAGCATCAGAAATTGCTGTCTCTAGTGCACAAATCTGTAGAGAAATGTATACTTTAAACAGTGGGCATCGGTCTAAATCTATAAGAAGAACGAATGTGTTATTTTTAAAATTCTCTAAACCTAGGGTAAGCTTCTTGACACTTTTAAAACTGATCACTCGTTGGATCCATGGACCCTTGGAGGCCACCGATGGAAAGCACAGCCAAGTCCTATAGCTACCTGCAAAATACTTTACAGATATGTAATGCAGCCTTGTCCTGGCCCCAGCCTATTTCTGGAATTTGCTGGAGCAGGTGCACACTGATGAGATCAGTGTCCTGCCCTCCTGTAAGCATGTTTACAGCGTTAGATTGAAGCAAAGCAATAAAGCAATGGATGTCTCAGAGTGATTCCTCTCTCTCTCTCTCATAGTGATTGCTGCTTTGAAGGAAATCGCTGTAGGCTGATTTCTGACATGAAGGCTGACATGAAATTTGTAATCATTACACAACCAAATTAAACTGCATTTTTATATCTGCTTGAAGTTCAGTTACAAAATTTTGCAGGATGTGAAAATTAAGTTATTATTAGCTAGCGGAATATCAAGTGTCCATCCAGGAGTTCTGGTCATTTCAGACCTGCAGGAACAGGAAACAAGAGGTGTACAGCAAGAAAGGCCTTACCTGTTTCTTTACACACTCAATTTCTCCATGCAGTCTTTTAATCATGCCGTTCAGTTCCTGAATCTCATTCCTATGATCGCGCAGATTGTCCCCATGTTGTCCCAATGTGTCTTTGAGCTGCTGGAACTGTGAAGAACGTGCAAACAGTTTGATATTTGAGGCAAGGTGTACTATTTATCATAAACTAAGCAATAATTAAAAGTTTATATTATAGACTATATCATGTCATAAAACCTGACAGAAAAAAGGTTCTACTACATTAATGTAGATTAAATTACGTAATGTAGAATTATAAACTTTTTTTTTGTTTTGGATAGAGTGGGAAAGGTTTACAGCATCTGTCAGGATTTAAACAGAACATGGACAGCAACATTGAGTACCTGTTTAGTCATTGGGATAGAAAGTGAGTGAAAATTGCCCAAATAGGAACACTGATAGTAACATCTGATCATGGTTAAATCTCTTCCACACATTTCAAAATGTAAAAAAAAAAACAGTTCTTGATTACTTTTATACTTGTTTTGTTTTAAATGTTTTGAAGGATGAAAGTGTGTGTAAAAAAATATAAAATTATTTATTTATTTGGTAAAGTCATTTGATCTATCGAGATACCAGTCGATGATCAATCCTACAAAAAAAATTATTATTGTAATCTGAGGGAACATATTCGTATTAAACATAAAGACAACTTTTTAAAAAGCCATCACTGTCCTCTGTAGCTGCTTGTACTGTGAAGTAATTCATCCTCAAAGATCACAACAAAGACTCTGAAGTCTGGTTTCAGGTTTTTTTCTTTTTTAGCAGCTTACAAGTAACTGCTGTGTGTTTACATCAGAGGGCTGGCAGGCTGCTTGGAGTCTGCTCTCCATAGAAAGTAAGGGGAAAGGAGCTGTGATTTCAGTGTCCCAGTTGTAAACTTTGAACAATCTTACAGGTGCATGAAGGCGAATGAAACAGGTACATTTCAGGTGAATGAAGGCTTGTTTTAAATTGATTTTACTGCGTGTAGAATATGTAAATCCTGAAATGTGCAAAGTCTGGGAACAAGTTTAAGTATACCTATGCAATGTCACAAAGTAACCAATTAGAAACAATATCAATGTATTTATTGCTGATCACTTACTTGTCTAGCATAGTTGGATTCAGCTTCTGCTCGGCTCCTGGCTGCAATCTCCTCATATTGAGCTTTAGCCTCAGCAACGACTCCATCCAAATCCAGGTCGCGGTTGTTGTCCATAGTCAAGATAACATTGGTGTTAGAAATTTGTGCCTGCATTTCAGCCACTTCCTGTAAGGAACAAAAAGCTGAGCTTAATGAGCTTACAACAGCTGAGCTTAATGCTCTGGATAACAAAGCACCTGGCCCCCAACAGTCCATCACTTCCTAAAATATGCATTAGTATAGGACAAGTAGTAGAGAAACCCTACCAACTTACTGCAATGGGCACAGATGGCAGATGCTTAAGCTACTAATTGCAAATGGCACACATAAGAGAGATGCTTGAACTGCTAATTGCTATTGGCTTACATAGCAGTGGCATTAGCACTCACAATGTGTGACAGGGCTCTTAAAGTGTATCTAAATTCAAAAACAACAAACTTACATATTGTAGCTTACCAGTTCTTAGATGGGGTGGCTGCATAAATTTCCATTTTTTCTGTTTGTTTTCCTTCATTTTTACCTGTTGATTCTGCCAACGACACACTTTTGCCCTAGGGTGACAACGCTCTCTCACCATGCTGTATCTATGGAGGAGCAGCCTTGTCACTCTAGCCTGCTCTGCTGACTAAAGCTACAAACACCTGCCTCTCTCTTCATCTACATTATACAAAGAGGCATTGCTTAGTAGTTCAAAGAACATAGCTGGGAAAGCATATAATGTTTTGGATATCTGTTCAGTACACAGGAAGTAACAAGAACACTAGAATTCTGGCAGGATCAACAGATATTTTGCTGTGCTTGCAGAAAATGTATGTAGTCTGAAAAAAGAAAACAAATGCAGCCACCACATCTAAGGAATGATAAACTGCAATATATTACATTTTTGTTCTAGGGTTTATATACACTTTAAGACTGCTTTAACACTTTGCAATTTCTTACTTGTTAAAGTTCTCTTTCTATATTATCTGTATGTCTTCTTTCAACTTTTGATCTTTTAAAAAGGACAGGCTCTTGCAATCCTCAATAATGTTGAGCATAATAGTTTTCTGAAACCGGCATCTTTCTCTTGAACCATGCAGATGTTTCTGGTAATATTGCAGCTCTTTCATGTGACATAACCGGCCCTTATAATGTAGCAAAGTAATGTATATGACCGATTGTAGGCCTGAGAATATAAACCGAACATTAAAGATTAACAATCTGCAGCGGAGAAGTGCAGCAAAGTTACCACCCTGGGGGAAGGGACCCATTCCTACATAAGCCCTAGTAAAAAAGAACCAGAATATTTGAAGACAAAGATAGGAATTTGCATATTGATAGAGCAGCCTCACTACAAACTTTCTATCAAGTGCTAAGCACACAATGAACAAAACCCAACAATAATATATATGTCATAAATGGACCAGAAGTCTGTCCACCTTTTATAAACATTTATATAAATTGTCCTCCAAGGACAGTTTGTATTTCATATTCAGAACATTGTTTTCTTGATCTAAGTGCTAAAATGATAACATTTATTATTGCATAATTTTCTATTTGCACAAAAGTTGTGTTTTTGATGGGCCTACATTCAAATGGCTAAGGAATTAAGCAAACATCTCATACACCCTGCAATTACCTCCTATCGTAAAATCTGACAGACACACACTTAGCAATATGTGCAAGCAATGAAAACGTTTTTTTTTATTAGGGATGCACCGATATATCGGCCGCCGAAACATATCGGCCAAAAATTGAACTTTTGGCATAATGCCGAAAGTGCCATTTTCTGACCGATACAGTGGTGCATCCGTTCTTTCACTCCTTAGACCCCTGATATTTCCCTGAAACCCCTAAAAGTAAAGTAAAACATAAAAATATTTAATAAAAAAATGAATAAATAAATAAAAATAAATATAAAAAATTAAAAAGTTGATAAAAAATAAATACAAATAAAATCAATTTTTTAAAAAACAAAGTTAAAATAAAAAACTTTTTCGGTTTCGGGCTGACATTTTATTTTATTATGGTTTCGCCTTGGTTTGGAAATTTTCATTTTGGTGCATCTCTAGTTTTTATCTTTTATCTCAGCCTATCCAGCCCAGCCAATGATAAATCAGCACTTTAATGACAGGTAATTACTAAAATAATGGTTTTCATACCGCATCAAACAAGGTCTTCAGGAAACTGAGCTCATCCACCAAGGCATCTTGCTTGCCATCCAGATCAGTCTTTTGCATGTATAGGCAATCAACATCCTAAAAGAAAGTATAAAAGCATATAAAAGTCATGTAAAAAGAATGTTCCTATACTAAATATCTAAATGTTGTTAATTTATATATCACGTAAAACCACTGAAATGGGAAGAACAATATGCAGATATCAATGTATGATTCTATAAAACACTATACTAACTGACTCGAAATCTGAAAACCTATTGCCATGGTCTCTTAAAAGAAGATTGTGCAGAAAGAACATGAAACCTAGGACAATACCTGGAGTTAGATGTTCTCACTTCACTCTTTAGACTTTTTAACTTACATGCTTTATCCAAGTTATTTGTTTAGAACGGCATTCATGACCCGGGAATTAGCATTCACATAAAGAGGTCAACAATAGCAGCCTCCATTGATCTCTCAGTAGAGGTTTACTTTAGAGCAACTCTGTGTTTGCTCATGTAGGGCAAAGCTCATTTAGGGTTAGAAAGAGTGAAACATTTTTAAAAATATTATTATTGGCGTCTCTGCCTTCCTGTCCTAGTGACAACCTCACATTACCATTTCTTGTATAGATATCACAGGTACAAGAAATTTGTTAAAATCTCTCCAATAGATTCATAGACAGAAATACATATTTGCCAGCAATGTTAACTCTTCTCTACTCTATCGATAAATATATAAATAAAAACTCGGGCTGGGGTTGTGCTTTGAATGTCATTTATAAACACCCACAAAACAATCATTTAGATTCAGTTTGTGAATGACATTTTTTTGGAAATAGCTTTAAATGCACTACCTATTCTTTATATTCAACCAAATCCATCCCTGATGCAAATACAGTTTTTAATATATTTTAAGAAAACAACTCCAGGCAGATATAAAGGACACACATTAATGCAGCCCTTATTTACCAATACATCATTATTGTTTTTTTAAATGGAAGCAGTATAAGTATGAGGAGATTGCTAGATATTTTGTATTAGTCTCTTGCAATCCCCTGAACAGCAGAGCTCAGATTGGGGGAGGGAGAAGAAGCACAAGTAGCCAATCAGGTGTGCTGCAGTGCTTATGTGCTAAAAATTGACATACTGTAAGGAGGAGAGGGTAGTGCAACAGAGAGACAAGCTTGTCTGCTGCATCTTCTTTTACTGTCCATTCAGATGCTAGAGAGGGAAAAGATCTGAAAGAGGAACTTAACTGCAGCAGAGAAAAAACAAGTCTCTACTGGAAGGACACAAATACAAATCCTATGACAGGTGACATATCTCATAAAAAAGAATATCATCTATGTATTTAGCAAAAAATAAAATAAAATCATTCCAGCTGCACATCAGGAAGGATTGCAAACAATTGCTGTATTCTTAAATATTACACTTTATAATGTAAAACACAATCATAGTGAACACAATATTGGGAAGACTTTTTTATATCACCGTAATGGTATAGAAAATACCTCCTATTTATGTCATCATTACGGTAAGTATTACATCATATTTTAGCAGGATGTAGACCTAATGCATGTTTTACCATGTATCAGCGCCAACACACGGTAATGCACAGTGGGTGGTGTGTTGCATTACAGAAATGTTATAACATTCTGAAATAAGCTAGAGCTGTGGAAAGGTGGTTAGTTAACCAATCTGAAAATATCAAATTAAGAAAATGTTTCCCTTTACAACAGCTCCATAAAATAAACATAAATGTATTATTGATGTCAGGCACATTTCTATTTAGACAAATTGTTCTTAGAATTTTAATGATTATCAAAGTTTTATACTTCTTAACAATTTCTCAAACTTCACATTTAGAATTAATCCAGAATTGCTGCGTACAAAATAGGATTTCATTTAAAAAAAATAATATCCAGCTGGAAAGATTACAGGTGGGAAAGTTTCACAGTAAATATCTGATCCTAATAATAATAAAAGATACAAGGACAACACACTACATTACATTAAAGTTCAGTCTAAAGTATACCTTTTTCAAAGATACAAATTCATTTTCAGCATTGGCACGCTTGTTAATCTCTTCTTCATATCTGTAAACAAAGGTAAACATAAAATCTGTGTAACCACCAAATTGAACTAATTCACACATACAAGATTATAGATATCTCAGAACATATTTTAATATAATCCTGATAATTATGCCAATAGTGTATTTATTGCAGTCGAATCAATGCTGGAAAGCTGACATGATGATTAAAATTAGGGATGCACCGACATATCGGCCACCGAAACATATCGGCCGAAAATTGCACTTTTGGCTAAATGCCGAAAGTGCCATTTTTCTGCCAATACAGCGACGCATCCCTGCTTTCTTTCCTTCTTGCTGGGCGCTGCTCTGTGTCCCAGTGGGGAGGAGAGAAAGTGTCACAGGCAGCCGAGCTTTGCGGGAGGAGAGCGCTGTGAGCGGCCGGCGTCTCTCTTCCTCCTCCTGCCACAGTCCGGCAGAGCGGTGAGTGGGCGGAGACAGCAGGCTCTGTCACAGGAGGCTGAGCTCTCCCCCCTGCACCACCTTGCTCAGCCTCCTGTGACAGCTGTCAGAAAGGAGAGCCAATGCAAACACTCAGCAAACAGTGATCGCTGAGTGTTTGTAAATAATTGAGGACATAGTATGGTTACTATATCCTCAATTATGAATGAATGGGATGTGATCTACATCACCTCCTCATCACCTCCTGTTCATTTCGGATTGTGGATATAGTAAACATACTCTGTCCTCAAGTTATTAATGAACAGGAACACTCAGTATAGAGGATTAGACATGTGCGATTCGGTTCGTTCCGAAATTCGTTTCTGACAAATTTTCGGAAATTGGGAGATTCGGATGCATCCGAATTCCGAATTACAGCTAAGACGAATGCAAACGAATCCAAAATTCGTTATTGGACGAATTTCGTTGCAGAAAAATGACACTAGGAAGACACACATCTATGCTTAAAGTACAGAGGCTATATAGTAGTGGATAGAGGTACAGACTTGCCATTGCCGTTCCATTGCCATTGCTGTTCCAGGTTCAAATCCTGGGCAAGTCAAGTTTAAAGTTTGATTTTTTTTTCCTTTGCTTTTGAATTGGAATTCTCCTAACATTCCTACCAGACCTAAAGGGTCTGGTATGAATTGGGGGGAACCTCAGGCTTTTTTTTTTTTCATCTTCTTTTTTTCATCTTCTGCAGAAAGTAATTTTTGTTCCCCCTAATGTCATTTTGACGCGAAATTAGTTATTGGACGAATTCTGTTGCATCAAAATGATTTTTTTTTTTTACAGTCTGCAGAAGATGAAAAAAAAAAAGCGTGAGGTTTCCCCCCAATTCATAACAGACCCTTTAGGTCTGGTAGGAATGTTAGGAGTATCAAATGCTTCTCTGCTTAAAGTACAGAGGCTATAGAGTGGTGGATAGAGGTACAGGCTTGCCATTGTGAAGTTTGCTGGTTCAAATCCAGCCATGGGAGAGTAAAGTTTTTGTTTTTTTTCATAAACGAATTTTGGCAGGACTACCGCTAATGAATTTCGTCCGAATTTAATTTCGGACCCGAAAAACGAAACTAAACTAAACGATTTTTTTTTTTTTTAAATGAAACTAAACGAAACAAATTTTTTGCTGGTGCACATGTCTATAGAGGATTCGTGTTCATTGATAACAGGGGCAGAAAAAGAGATGGAGGACTCTGTGTCCTCCATCCCTTTTTCTATTTTAAAAGGGAAATATCTGGGGTCTGTTTAGACCTCTAATATTTCCCAGAAGCCCCTAAAAGTAAAGTAAAAAATAAAAATATTTAATAAAAATGAATACAT